>NC_085140.1:132782550-133082550 GCF_024139115.2 Armigeres subalbatus
GTAGGGGAACGGTTTGGCACTTCATCTCATAGCTCCTATATTCATTCCATCAAAAACAAGACAAGATTGGTGCTGTATTTCCTGTGAAATGGAAAACAGAACAGTTTCCCTATATTTCGTTTCGAGCTAACAAATTAATTCCGAATTTCGTTTCGTTTCGTCAGAAAAAAGTGTGTTATCGCATTGCAACTGAGCTTATTTCGGAAATAGGAACCATGACATAAGAATACCTGTCGTTATCATACTTTACCTAGCTACACCATTGGCGCAGTGCTCCTATCTGGCAAGCAAACATAAACATCGGTCGCGTGGTTGGTAATTTATTCCTGGCACCTTTCCTTCGCGCACTGCTCCTGTCTCCAGACTCCTGAGGTCTGAAACACAGCAAACTAGCAAGAGCTAAACCAAGCAAGTGCATTAAATTGATGGCGTTGGTGAGTTTAACCGAGCTCCTACAATAAAGCATAATAAGTCTCTCGTTTGCTTGTTAGCCGTTGCGCGCGTATACCATCGCGACTAGCCCGTCGTCAGCATCTCAACTTTCTTCAAGCCCCAAGATGATCCGGTAGCCTGTCTTTAGATGGGAAGCACCAGTAGCTCTAAACAAGTTACCTGATACCGATCGGCATAGGCCTGGCGCTAGTGCGCTTACTTTGTAGAAATTGCTGTGCTACTGGCACAGGACACAAACTGGCGAGATGCAAGGGTCGATGATAGTCGTCGGGTAGGACGATTGCAGTGTACCAAGTTTCTCGCCCTGCGATTATAAAGATTGCTAAACAGGCTACTGACTGTGCGCTGCGACGAGGCACGTGTGGCATTTACCCTCAACAGCGTACCTCAGTGTGCCTGAATCGTTTATTAAAAACTACTATGGATATATGTATTCGATAAACACCAATTATTTCACCTGCCCATTTCTACTGGACTGGCCTGCTGGTGGTTTGGTAGCTACCGTAATTACAATAAATGGAACAGTAAAGAATCTTTTTCAAATCTTACAATACACGCAAATTCCACCCAACACAACACAATTCCAAACAGCTTTAAATTTCTCTCAGTTGTTCAACACATAAATTCATAATCAACCGGACGCAGGATGCCATTCTAATGTTACCCAAAAATATCATCATCAGTGAGCTTCCCGTCATCAACATTCGTTAACACAGCCTCTGTTTCTCAACACATATTCATATGCATCAAATAACATATCATAAATTATCTTTCTTCTGCTCATTTTTCATCAAGCATGTCCATTTCCTTGTTGCAAACCACACGCTAATCACATACTAACCATTCCACACATAGACTGTAATACATCCATCATCAGCCGCAGCTTACAATTATGTATTAATCAAATATCGCGCACGTTACAAGGTTGAGCCTTTTCTCCAAAGAAGCCCTCCTCTGTACCGTCCCTCATTCATCATTCATCCGACCTCAACCAGACCCTCCTGGCCTACAATCAGTGTTGAAGCTGCTGGTGCCACTGGCTCTGCTGAGTTAAGGCGATTATCGCCATCATAATTTACCCCGGCCAATGGGATTATTGTTTGCTCGCGAAACAGTTTTCCGATTCGTTAGACCCCGGGCTGGCTGGTGGTGGCCAGCCAACGCCGACAGTAGCACCACGGAAGCATTCTTTTCAATTTGATATCAATCGTTTGCGATCCAGATCCATGCAACAAAATGCAGTCGTGTAGCACCGTGGAAAATCGATTGATCGCTTGATTTCTGCACCTGATTCCAGCGAAAGAGCGTACGCGCTTATGCGCAAAGCCGACGATGGCCATAATTTGCTGAAATACATTGTAGCTTTGTGTTGGGAGGCGAAAAAGTTTCACGAGCGGATGCATCCCCTCGATGCCTCAAACTTCCTACCAGTTGAAATGACGATACGATCGGGCGCTGATTGGTTCGAATAGAAACAAAACGGAGATTGATTGGCGCGATGTAAAAAGTGCATTGCGGGACGGCTTGTAACGATTTCTTCTAACGATGGCTGCGATCGCGTCGTTGATGATTTAATGAGTGAAAATGAGTGAAGTAACACGTCTGATGATCAATCGCTTCGAATTGAAAATTACATCAATAGCGAAAGTGATATGATGATGATGCTAGACGTTGGTTCAATGAAGTGATTATTTGTTAAATTGTAGACAAAAGAATTTGTACAAGATAAGCTGCTGTTCCGCTGAAAATTAAAATTAAAGTTATCCTCGCAAAAAATATCTATTACAAATCTCTTTTTTTCTTCTTTCCTTTAGGTACGACCACTTGTAGCTGAGAAAAGAAATGGCAACATTCATCGTGATTCACACGAATCTTATAAGACCGGGCGGTGTGTCTAATGTGCAAAAAAAAACTAACTCCTCTTTGAAGTTATTGTCTACCAAACTGTGCACTTATCCCGCAACTATCAGCCCACTAACGTTTGCCTCCGAAATCGAATTAAAGAGCACTTCCTTTTTCCTGCCCTGATGATGGTCATGGTGGAGGCAGTAGCACGCCAGCTTCCAAGCGAGGTGAGTTATTTGTAGCACAACAATACGTCTGCCGCTTTGCTCTGCGGGCCACATCCTGGCCGAGAATACAAGGAAAAGTGCCCGCAATCACGACTGATTATGGTTGTCTTTTTGTGCGGTGCCCTGTCTTACTGTCTTGCGCGGAAATTGCATTTGTGCTTCTTTTTCTTTCTTGTTAGCTTCTGCTGCAACCCTGATTCAATTATCTTGTTGGGAGAAATAAGGATCTATTGTTTGGAAATTTAGGTTCGATGAAATAAAGGGCTGGATTTTATATCAACACTTTAAATGATTAAAAATTCTCAAGTGAGCACACAAGATTACGGACGAGTTTTGGCAAAATAATATAACTATCTTTGGATTTTAAACCTGTGCTGCGAATACTACCCATTAAAAATCGTTAACTTAATTTTAGGAATACAAAAAATCACTTTTAAAAAGTATACCTATAAAAAATTGAACGAATCAAATTTAGAAGGCCAACGTTTGGTCTCTAAATAAGCATATGAGAATTTTCTTCGTCAGCAAAAAGAAATGGAGATCCAAAGCTATATTGCTGCTTCTCCCTTATTAACGAAAATTCCTTCACAAGTCCTTCGCTTTCGCCAACAGTGTTTGGCATCAGACTACCGTTTAAAATTTTTCGCGCCGAGAAGTCCGTAGAATTGTCCGTGGAGTTTCCGTAGAGTTTCCAAATTGATTTTTCCCAAATATTACCTTAATTTATTTCAAGAAAATACTAATAATTTACTTAAAAAATCTTCCAGTGAAAATTCCGAAGATTTTCCCAGTGAGAACCAAGGAATTCCTTTCGAAATTATTGAGTTATCCCTGCTGAAATCCCAAATAAATTTTCGTGAAAGTAGAAAGATTTAGAAAAATTTTCCGTGGAAATTCGTAAGAATTTAATTCTTTATTTTGAAAAATATCCCGTGGAAAATAAAAAAAAATTCCCTTGAAAATTTGAAATAACTTCTTGTGAAAACTCTAAAGAGTTTCCTAAGAAAATTCGGAAGAATCTCCCGTTCAAATCCAAACAAAAATCTCGTTGAAATCGAATTTTTATACGGGGATAGGCCATTTGACCGAAAATACTGTTTGGCCGAAATCGTTTTGAACAAAAAGCCATTTAACCGAAAATGACTTTGAATTCCTCGCAAAAACCCTCAAAACTTCCACTGGAAGTTTTTCAGATTTTATTTTTCGGAAATTCCACTGCATTTTCCTCTGGATATTCCTTTGTATTGAATTTCTGCAGTAAGTTTCACAGAATTTCCCGAAAAAACTCTCTATGATTTTTCACAAAAAAATCCTCTAAATTTCCACGAATATTTCTTCATTTTTTTTCAAAAAAAAAATCCTTTGTGTTTCACTGCAAAGTCTATCCGAATATCAACAAAACATTTATCTGGGATATAACAAAAAAAATAAATTCCCACTCACTCAAATTTTTCGAGATTTCCTCGGATTTTTTTCTGGGAACGGTTAGGAATTCTTTAGGGAAAATCTACTGAAAATGTCAATATTTTCTCAAAAAACTCTTCAAAATTCCCCCGGAAGAATCTTCAAAGTTTCTTTGGGAAACTCTTCCAAAATCTCTGGGTAAATACTTCAGAATTTCTTCGGGAAATATTCCAAGAATTCTTCAGGAAACTCTTTAGAATTTCTTCAGAAAACTATCCGAAAAGAAACTCTCGGAAAACGCTTCAAATTTTTTTTTGAAAACTGTTCGACATTTCCTCGGAGAAACCATCGATTTTTTAGAGAATTTATACTAAAGACATTTTTTCAAATGACATTTAGTTGACTGACATTTGATCGAAAGGACATTGCGTCGAATGGACATTTCGTCGAATGTAAATTTCGTCTAATGGATATATGAGAGAAAGGAACTTTTGCCAATAATAATTAAAAACTTATGAATAATTGCGGTGTTTCAAAAAGTTAAATAATTATTGGTCCAATATTGACCAAAGAATGATGGGTTCATAAAAAGAATTGGAAATGGAAAAACGGAATATATTTCCGACAGGATAACTGACTTTGACTTTGAGCAGCTCAGTGAAGCTGATTAACCCGTAAATGTCCAGGACGAACTTTTAATTTTGGTTTTTATAGGTTTTTGCCTTTCTCGTACAACTAAGGCTATCATTTCACTTCGAAAACGAACTTTTTATAGAAGCCTCGGAGAACCATTGTGTTATATATCAATCAACTCAGCTTGGCGAGCTGAGCAAATGTCTGTCTGTCCGTGTGTATTAGGGTGGCTCAAATTAGTATGGAAAAAACTTTTTTCAACTTTTTTGATGGGCCTCTTATTCGGTTCTATTTGATGCCCTGATGCTCTGGAAAAAAATTTCAGCCAAATCGGTCAAAGTTTGGGCGGTGCTAAACTCGTTGGAAATTTATATGGAAAAATGTATGCAGAAACATCCAAAAACAGTGAATTGCAGTTGGACGGCACAACTTACAATGAAGAACTATGATACTCATTCAGATCTTGAAGAATTTAATACAGAATGTTATGCAGAAAACCGCGAGAAGATTAGAGTTTTCCCGGCTAAGTTATTAGCATTTCTCTGAAGTGGGGTTTGAGCAAATTTCGTTTCTTTTACCTTTGAAAAGAAATAAATTCACCCCTACAACACTCCAGTAAAATGCTAATATCTTTGCCTAATAAACTCCAATCTTCTCGCGGTTTTCAGCATAACATTCTGTATTTAATTCTGCAAGAACTGAATGAGTATCTTGATTCTTGATCATAAATTGTGCCGTCCCACTGCAAATCACTGTTTTTGGATGTTTCTGCATACATTTTTCCATATAAACTTCCAACGAGTTTAGCACCGCCCAAACTTTGACCGATTTGGCTGAAATTTTGTCCAGAGCATCAGGACATCAAAAAGAATCGAATGAGAGGGCGGCCCATCAAAAAAATTGAAAAAGTGTTTTTGAGCCACCCTAGTGTGTATGTATGTTTTTTATTCAGTTATGACACTAATGTCTGCACTTCCTCGCTAAACTGCTTGGAAACATTCACCATCACCCCTTGCTACCTGCTAGGGGGATTGGGCTCTGGGGTTCACGCCTGCTATGATACCTATAATTAGGTAATCCTTGTTTCTATGGAAACTTGCTTCCACTGTGATGGGAGGAAAACCCTCAAATGAGGGAAAAAAAACTCCTTTCCTAGCTTTGCTATGTTGCTCCTCCCCGGGGCCGCAAGATGCGTCTTCTACTACGAGCTCATTCGAGCTTATCATCAAATCTTTCTGTGTCGATGCCTGCACTTCTCCGGAACTACCAATCTGCCGTGTGTATGTATGTGTGTATGTGTGTGTGTATGTGTGTGCACAAAAGCTATAAAAACATTAGACAACTTTTCGTATAGTAATCCTTAACCGATTTTCCCGAATCAAGTTTCATTCGACAGGGGACAAAGCCTTGTTGATCACTATTGAATTTTATAACGATCGGTTATTGCGTTTCAAAGTTATGAAGAAAATGGTACATCGGACCATATAATCCCCATATAAGGTTAGTGTCTTAACTAAATGCGAGAAAGACACCACCAACGCTAGGTGAATTAATCTGGGTTTTATTTAGAATTTTCACTAGAATCAAGGGTAATACTTTCATGTACATGCAAACCCTCCGCTCCGCACCCTCCCCCTTTTTATGATTCAATAAATAATACTAATAATAATAAATACAATTCGAATAATTTTCAGGATTTCCAAAACATTCTTTAACAAACCCGAGGAGTTTTTTTTTAATATTTATTTTTTATTATCCTCCCCCCTCCCCTTGACCTTTCAGGGACCAGTAGGACAAAATGTTAAATAAATATTTGTAATCCAACATGTACATATAAGTCCCTAGGGCCCTTGCGAATGCTTCACCAGTCAAATAAGTCCAACGCAGATGTTCTAGGGTCTTCAAATTGTCCAGGAATAGAGAACTAGTGATCTTGTCAACTACGGCCAACCAGGTCAACTACGCCTGGCATCAAACAGATAGCAACCCAGCGTGGCCATAAGAGTCCTCAGAACTCTTGTGAATGTTTCACCAGTCAAAAAAAAGTTCAAAGCATAACGCATAACAACGTTCAATCCGGAGGTTGAGTTCAATGGATCTACCAAATCAACTACGCCCTACATCGAACCGATAGCAACCCAGAGTGTCCATAAAAATCCTTAGAATCGTTCACATTGCTTCGTTCAAAACACTTCACCATTCAAATATGTCCAATGCAGATGTTCTAGGATCTCCAAATTGCCCCTAAGTTGAGTTCAATTGGTCTGCCAGGTCAACTACGCCTGGTATCAAACCGATAGCAACCCCGCGTAACCATATAAGTCCCTAGAGCTCTGTGAATGTGTTCAAATAAGTCCAACGCAGGTGTTCTAGGGTCTTCCAGTTGTCCGGGAGTTGAATTCATTTGATCTACTTGGTCAACTACGCCTGGCATCTAACTGAATGGAACCCAGCGAAGTCAAGTCCTTGCACGCTGACACGCTGGGTTGCTATCAGTTTGATACCAGGCGTAGTTGACCTGGTAGATCAATTGAACTCAACTTCCGGACAATTTGGAGGTCCTAGATCATCTGCGTTGGACTTATTTGAATGGTGGAGCATTCACAAAGGCTCTATGGTCTTATATGGACACGCTGGGTTGCTATAGGTTTGATGCCAGGCGTAGTTGACCTGATAGATCAATTGAATTTAACTCCCGGACAACTGGAAGACCCTAGAACATCTGCGTTGGACTTATTTGAATGGTGAAACATTCACAAGGGCTCTGAGGACTTATGTGGGCATGATGTATTACTGTAGGTTGAAATAAAATTTTAATTTATTTAGAGCAGCTTTACCACAATCTTCCAGATGTGTTGGAGGCCTTACGATAGTTCTTGTTACATTATTTGCACAAATCTCATACAATCGAATTATATTGAAGAGCCCTGTTCATACGGGCTGATAAACGAATCATTGAATCGTCAAATATGACCAGTTCTATATATAATTGCCTTAAATTGCACTTTTGGGCCACCTAGTTTTCAGAACCATGAAAAAGGGAGGATGCGGAGGGGAGGGTTTGTATGTACATGAAAGTATAACTATTCTCCTTGATTCTAGTGAAAATTCTAAATAAAAACCTCTGAGATACATGGTTTTCAAAATTAAAAGTTCGTCCTGGGCATTTACGGGTTAAACGAAAAACATACTCCTAAAGGAACTTTTGGTTGCTTGGGCCCTCTAAGCAACTAGATTGAATCTATACCACCTGGTCAAGAGACATTTAGTCGAATGATGTTTCGTCGAATAACACTTAGCCGAAAAGACATTCGGTCGTATGGGCCATTTGGTCGAAATTAAATTTTCTGCCAACGGATATTATTAACTAACGATTAACGAAATTAAGGTTGGAAGTAAATTTTATGCTGAACTGTTTTCTGTATAAATATTAAGTGAAATAGAGAGTACCCGTGAGAATAATAAGCAAACCTATGCTGCACTTTACTTTCGATTGAATATGCATCAGATCAAATGTCCCTTCGACAAAACATCCTTTCGACGAAATGTCATTTGATCAAGCGTTATTAGAGTAAATGTCAATCAACGATGTCCCAAAGCCAACTACGATATATTGACGGTATTTTCCCAGCGGTACCTAGTATTGTGCTATTTTTGTAGGATTTCATTTTTGCTTTAGCCCACCAGGGTCTCCAGAAGTTTCCGTTTGCTCAGGCGAAAAATCCTCATTAGATTCCGTATTCGTTTCTTTCGCTGCCAATTAAACTTCTTCACGTCCACTGAATTCCTCCAATTAGTTTATCCATGTATCTAGTGGATTATTTATTCAAATTCAATCAAATATCCATTGACCAACAAACCATTCTACTAAATTATCTATTATCGATCGAGTATGTTGAAATTCACTTTCAACATTCGACTAAATTTCCATTTGACTAAATGACTAAATTCGAATAAATGTCCTTCTGACTAATTTTCCTTTCGACTGAATGTTTATTCGACCAAATGTCCTTTCGACCAAATGTCATTCGCTTAAACTTCATTCGACGAAATGTCACTCGACAAACTGTTTCAAAGCCTTTTGGGAAGTTCTTCGGGATTTCCTCGAAAAACGCTTCTAAATTTCCTCGATAAACTGTTCTAAAAATCCTCGAGAAACTGTTCAGGATTTCCTCTAAGGGATTTCCTAGGAAAATTCTTCCGAACTCTTTAGGGAAATACATCGGAACCTCTTCGGAAAATTTCCGGAGAATTCTTTAGGAAACTTTTTGCAATTTCTCCAGAAAACTATCCGAAATTTCTTTGGAAAACTCTTCGGAATCTCTCTCTTCTTCGAAATTTTTCTTTCAAAAGTCGGGATACTGTTCGTGTTTTCATCGGATAACTCTTCTGAATTCCCTCAACAAACGCTTCCGAATTCCCTGGGAAAATACTTCGAAATTTATTCGGAAAGTTGCATACGAACTCTTCGGAATTGCCACGGGACACTCTTCTGAAAATCCTGGGAAAATTCTTCGGGATTTCATCAGGAAATGCTCCGAAATTCCTTCGGATTGTTCTCCAGAATTTTGAGCCGGCGTGATGAATTATAAATCAGTGGCGTGACGGCGCGACTAACAGATATTTGCTTGGGACTAGTTCTTATCTTCAATGTACAAGTACTGGTGATCTTATTTGTTTGGTCATTCTGGCATTCCACGTCAAAATGCAAGTCAATGTAGGAAAGGGGAAGAAAATTATGATGCAATCACTCGCCCAGTGCAAGCCGAATATACCTCTGCACTTGCCACGAGTTCATGCGGAATTTGTTGGAATTTTTGGGTTAGGCTCGTTGAGCAGAGGTTCGTCTTGGTTAACGAGCTGCAGTTGTGATAGATAGGAGAAAGTAACTAATAGAATTTCTTATTGGAAACGAGCTTTTTTGTTCATTTCCAATTCTAGCAGTTACTGCTAGAATAGTCAAGTTGAAGGTATAGCATAGAAATGGAAACGGTATGGAAGTCCATTTCCAGTTGTAACGATTGCTAGAACATGAGAAACATAGAGAAAGATACAAAGTAGGAGAACTGGGATTGAACCCATAACCTCCTACGTATGAGACAGAAGCACTATCCATACGACTACCAAGCCCGTTACTTCGTAGTTGCTAGTACTGATTGGACGAAAATTAACAAATATGCACAGGTCACCATTTGAATAGCCTTCTTAGGATTTAAAAAGTATTCCATTCGTATAGACATTACGAAGAATCTTCCGTGGAAGCTCCAAATAATTTCCTTCAGAAATTTTATTTTAATTCTCATTCTGAAACTCAAAACCATTTTCCAAGTGAATTCCAAAAAGCTTTCTCCAAGGAATTTCCCGTGGAAACTTCAAAGTATTTCCCATGGAAAATGTGAAACAAAATTCAAATAAATATGTTGGGAAAATTTAGAATGATTTCCTTGTGAGCTTCATTAGATTTTCTCCGGAGAAAATCTAAAGATTCTTCCGTAATTGTGTTGAAAATATTTCGAAAAAATCTCATAGAAATGAACGCAATAAAAAAAATCTTCAGGTCGATTCACGCTGTCGGCCAAATTTTCGGACCAGCGCCGCTCACCTCTGAAACCCTTTTCAAATACTTCCAGAGCTGATGTAGTTTAAATTGTGTTCTATTCATAGGCAAAATTATTGCAAACACATGATATAACAGGGCGCAAATAAATGAATGGATACAGGCTCTCGGCGCTAGAATGGGATTAAACCAAAACTTTGAATTCGCTAAGTAAAAAATGAGCTTCTAAACTTCTGTAAACCATCCCGCCGAAAATGCTGGCATGTTATCATAAGTGTATTATATAAGGATGGGATCAACCATGAAACTTTTTTGGTGCAAACGTGACTGAAAACTTGCCAGCTACGTTTTCCACCGAAATTTAATTTACTGGAACGATATGACTTTGCTCGCTCTCACTGTTATCGGATTATCAAAGCCAGCAGGCAACATGCGATATATGGGATATAACGCTAAAAGATACAAACTTCACGCTGTGTGAGCTGTAACGCGTTCGTGTCATTAAGCCTTGGTTTGTTTTATTCAAGGGAAATATTTTATGCCGAAAAGTCAAGCAACCTGTTATACGCCACACAACGATTGTCGGAGATTATAGTTTTATGGGCAGATTAACGTACCTCACTTTTGGTGGGATCATATTTTAAATTATGCATCATCATTAGCGAATTATTTGCGTTAACTGTGGCACGCAGAAGAACATCTCATTTGAGCTTTCGTGCAAATTGAAAGCAACGTTCATTGTTTGCCAAAGCGGTGAAAATTGAAAGTGATAAAATTGGTACATTTCTTGCGCAATCGATTAGTCACGCTAGGCCTTGAGCCGAAAGGTGAGAGCTTACTGACTGTATGAACGAGCTAAAGATTACGACAGTTGCATAACAGAGCTAAGTCGATGAATAATTCAGCTCAAATACAGGTACGCTATTTGATAACGGCCGCCCGGTGGTGTAATTCAGAACTTGGTGCACGAGAATCGTGGGTTCAAACTAGTTCAAGCTTCAAGTAAAATAACCAGTATTGGGTATCATACCTAACCCATTAGCAATTAGCTGTTACTTTCCTCAAAACATTATCTTCTTTGAGGTCTACTACATATTTATCACTAGTCATTAGCAAGTTTACAACTTGCCCCAACTTGTCTTATTATAAGTGGTCTGGGCACATTTGTTAAGCGCACCCCGTTCTTGCTCTGTTCATTATAGGTGCACGTGCTTTACAGTTTTTCACTACCTTCTAGAAGAGCTTTCGTTTGTCATTTCGCAATTCGCGAATCGAATGGTGTCACACTCCGAAGCGATGGCCTACGCGAAGCACATGCCTATTAGAAAGAAAAAAAATCCGAACTCAATTCAAACTTCTAACAATGTTACAGAGCACAGCAAGAACGCTTCACGCCCAGTTGATCAACATGATATGATTAACATTTTTATTGAATCGACATCATTGCCGACGATGAAAGTGAGCGGCTTCTGGGTGAAAGGGCTCGGCCCACACCAAACCGTCATGATTCGTTCCGAAGTGTGTCACTTTAGCGATACCCATCGTCGCAATGTGGGATATTCGTTCAAAACGGTGGGCAAAAAAGCAGCTAGAGCTGCTGAACATCTGCAAACGAAAGGCGAATGCGAATTTCGAACCCTATATTGTCCCAGATTTAAAAACAAATGACAAATTTTAATATTCAAATGATGTTGAAATAGTTGAACAAAACAATATTTTGAAAAAAAAAATACAGAAGACATTGTAAGTTGAACACGTTCTGGAATTCATGAATTTATAATCCACAAAGCCGTCCACAAAATTGTAATATTTTATGACAATTCTGGACAGCTGATCGAACGAAAATATCTCGTATGTGTGCCGGGCACTTGCTATGTTCAGTTTAAAACGTAATTATCTTGAAAGTAGCCGCCGCCGGTCTGTTGGTTCAAGTTGGCCGGGTAAGGGCCCAATCGATCGTGGCTCGGCAGACTGCTGGGCACGTTTTTGTCACCCATTATTGATTGAATTACGCCATTGAACGTGAAATGATGAGGCAGGAGAGAAAGAAAAAACACGAACAGGAATTTCAATCAGTCGAATGATCAGGTGCAAATCAGGTGTATGTTTTATAGTTGCAGACGGTGGAGAGTACGATCTTGGCTGTGGAAAAACTTTACATTATTTCCAATGTATTGTGAAATGGTTGCAGAAGAATTAAAATTGAGAGGTGAACGAATGCATACAACTTAACTAGGGTAGTGCAAGTTCGTATATTATGCGTTCTCACTAACATGGAACGGAGTCAATTATTATCATTCATTTGTTCCAATTTGAAAGGGAAAATTTATTACATTTATTGGCTTTTGATACTTTGCATGAAAATTTTCCTATTTTTCTAAAGCTTATTACATTATGAAAACCGGCCACAATAATATTTGATACTATAAGATTCCGCGGGACAAATTTTCGATTAAAAATCTTTACTACTACTTAATTAATTAATAAATATTTATTAATAAATAATTAATAAATCGTCTTCCAGCTGATCGATCCACCTTGCTCGCTGCGCACCTCGCCTTCTTGTGCCCGTCGGATCGTTATATTAAACTATTATTATTTGGCAGGCTCATTTGCCGTAAAGCGTTACGGAGCCAGTATCAATCATGTTTTAGAGTACAGTTTTTTACGATTCTTATAAAGCAATGTTAGTTTTGGGGAACCGAAAGAGTTTAGGGAATACAACTATACAATAGGAAAGGAAGGGAATTTAGAGTGCTTAATGAATTACAATGCTGATGTTCACACAGTTGAAATCCTTGGCAATGTTTCACATCTGGAACGAGACAAACATTTTTTAAGAGACAGCAACAAGAGGAAGAAATACGAATGGGGTTTAACGATAGACAACAGGAGGAAGTCATTCTTAAGGGATTACGACAGCAAAGGGATAGATGAACGACGATTATAATCTAATATAAGCAACTTTCAAAAATTGGTGGACAAGGGACATGTATTCGAGATCAAGACCCGCCAACACTTCCCTAAATGGCTTCGGCTGCTTTCCTCGGACCCGAAGATGTTCAGTTAGCGCAGATCTGGGGTCACGATGCTCCTCGCACGCCCACTCGACATGGTCAATGTCTTGATAATCTGGTAGTCTGGTGTTCCATAAACTTCCTGCTCCATGGACAGATCAAAAATAACAGAGGAACTGAAGAAGTCTAAGAAGTTAGCACGATTGGTATCTACCGAAGAGGGGCTTACCTCCAGCGCTATGTACCAGTGGTAAATAGTATTTACTAAATACTCATGAATCGAGATTGAGGGTTTTGTTCGAGCAGCTTCTCGAAGTTGTCAATGAACAATGGATTGATAACCTCACAGCGGATGAGGAACCGGAGCGATAATTCCGCGAAAATCCGTCGGATCGTTATTGAGAACCATTTTTACCTGGTTATTGTCCGACATTCTGGCTACGTGCCCGGTCCACCGCAGTCTTCCGAATTTCGTGGTGTAAACGATGGATGGCAACTGGTGGTTCATGTATCGTCTTCCATCTGCACTACACCATAGATAGTATGCACAAAAGACCATCACCTTGGTAGCCCTCTGTGCGTTTTAAAGGTACTCGAGAATGCCCAGGAAACTCGAACTACGCACATTACCCGATGCATCGTCGTCTTGAACAAACGTATTAGTTTATCCTGAAATCCATGTACGTGCAATAATGACCATAGCTGATCTCGATCGATTGTATCATATGCCCCTGAATTTATTTTGCTGCCAAATAATTTCAAATACATCCCCGTCAAGCCCTTATCTTGCCCTTGCACCAACACCGCTGTCTCTATCCGCAACCAAGTTCTTCATCTGAATAAAACTGATTTATCATCTCGTCATCACCTCATTCAGAGAGCGTAACGGCTCAACTGTTTTCCATGTGTGATAGTACTATTAAACTCGCGTTTGATCGTGTCTGTTCGTGCGAGCACGTCACAAAACAGTAACAGAACGTCACAGAACAGTGAAAGTAGGTAGATTAGTGCTCGGCAGATCATGTATTTGCAGTCGATTTTTCCTTTCGGTATGATTTTTCTACACGGATTGCAAGTAGTTCGTTGAAACCAATTGGTCAAAAATTGGCACAGAAAAGAGTTCCAAGAATAACATTTAGTGTATGAGAAGGTGAGGAGACTTGAACCCTCCTGGCCATTCGGTTCAGAGAACATCAATTAGCGAAGCAATCTAGTTGAAAATGCAATCTGCGACGAAATCTATTTCCAAAAAAAAATAAGGTCCTCTTCTTCAAAAAAAAAATCAAAAGCTCTTGATAACCAAAAGTGAATATCTGAAATAAATCGGGGCGATCAGTCCTAGATGGCTTCCCTGTGCTATACCGGATGGAGCATAAAAACTTTTAGATGTGCATTCTCTAACCGTCAAGTTACAATCGGAGAGATACGAATGAGTTCATGAGTTCAAACCAGATCAGGAGACTGCCACCAACTCCGAATAGGTTCAGTTTTACAATAGCTAATGAGCTATTCAACTTATCGAAGGCTGCAGATAGGTCAGTATAAATAACATTCGTTCGAGTCTGTCAGACTGTTCCTAATATAAGACTGAGGCCCTGAGGCTCAGTAAATCGGTGGAAGTCGAATGACCGGCAGTAAATTCGTGCTAATCGCCACTAAGAAGTTGCCTACAGTGCGAAAGCCATGGTTCCAAAACGCCGAGTTTAAACGGAGAAGGGCCATTCGGCCGAATACAATTCGGCCAAATGGCATCCAGTCGAATGGTATTCACCGTTTAAACTCGGCGTTATTGAACTACTAGACCGAAAGTTGTTTGGCCGAAAATACCATGGACATTAGGCCGAAAGTCATTTGGTCGAAAGGGTCGTATAGCCGAATAGGTCATTTGGCCGAATAAGTCATTCGTCCGAAAAGGACATTTGGCTGAATAGCCATTTGGCCGAAAAAGTTAATTGGCCGAAAAGGTTTTTTGCATGAATGGATTATTTGGGTGAATAGGTTATTTGGCCGGAGAGGTCGTTTTGCGAATAGGTCATTTAGCCGAAAAGGTCATCTGGTCGAATAGGTCATTTGGCCGAATAGGTCATTCAGCCAAATGTGTCATTTGATGTCTCACATCTCACTTCTCACTGTGAAAAGTGAGAAATAGGAAGTAATAAGTGATGAGTGAGAAGAGAGGCGTTTCCCTTCTCACTTTGCTCTACATACTTTTACGCAGTGGTATGTGAGAAATGCGGGGTGAGAAGTGAGAAGTGAGACGTCTCACTTCTCCATCTCCATCTTCTCACTCCCCATCTCATACTTCTCACTGTGAAAAGTGAGTAGTGAGACGTCTAGCTTCTCATTTCGCACTACTCACTAGTCACAGTGAGAAGTGAGAGATGAGGAGTTAGAAGTGAGACGTTTCACTACTTATTTCTCACATCTTACTGTAAAAAGTGAGAAGTGAGTAGTGGAACGTCTGCCTTCTCACTTTACTTTACTCACTTCTCACTGTAGAAAGTGAGTAGTGCGAAGTGAGAAGTAAGACGTCTCACTTCTCACTGTGAAAAGTGAGAAGTGAGAAGTGAGTAGTTAGACGTCACATTTCTCACTTCGCACTACTAAATTTTCACAGTGAGAAGTGGGAAATATGTAGTGAGAAGTGAGACGTCCCACTTTTAACACATCATTTCTCACTTTTCAAATTACCTATTCGACCAAATGACCTATTCGGCCAAATGTCCTATTCGGTGAAATGTCCTGTTCGGCCAAATGACCTATTCGACCGGATGACCCGTTCGGCCAAATGGCTTTCGGTCAGATGGGTTTCGACCTTGTTTGGCCTGGTGGAGTTCGGCGAAATGAATTTCGGCCGAATGGGTTTTGACCAAACGACCCATCTCCGTTTAAACAGCTTCGAAATGGCACATAATGACGTGATAATTGTTCACATCGTGTTTATCGTTCTTTCTGTAGACTGGGAACATGACTATACGACGGTCTTAGCTGCTTTGTGGCTCTTGGGATCATGCCATCATCGATGTTGAAAAACAACCCCCCCCCCCTCCTCAAGCGTTCCTTGCTGCGATAGAGACTTGTCTGTCACTCGTTCGCGATTTTTTCAGCAAAGTGGCTGCAGAGTTCCTGAGTAGTTGAGGTGATTTAGATTTCACCATTCAGATCCATTGACGATGGAAGCCCGGATTAACTCCAGAAGGATTTTAGTTTAGATTGAATTTATGTTAAAGCTCTCGTTAGTACTGTGCAAGGCTTTGACGACAGGCTCGTTGGTACTCATGATAAGGCTTCACATAATGGTTTCTCAGAGGTACTTGTGTGGCAGTGAAACAGCACCTGCCGTTTACTATATATAGCAATTATTCAAATTTTTCGAAACCATCGAAACCACACATTATTATTATTAATTGCATATTATTCGGCAACTCGGCCGTACGAAAACCATTTTTTTGTTAAATATCTTGGCTGTGCATATGCACAGCACATGTTTCGAAATGGACAAATTGATATGAAATTTGCGAAAAAGAATCCACGTGTCTTGGAGGGACTCGAACCCTCAACCTCCTACTCTCTAGATAGGCGTGATAACCCCTACACAACAAGACCACTTAAAGGTCACGTTTGCGGAAAAGCCATCAGAATCCGAGTACCAACCTCCACCGCGGTTAGCTCTCTTTTTTTGCAAATTGAATATCTTTCGGATGCTTGATTTGTCCAATCTCCACATGTGCTTTACTGTTGTATATCCACAGTCAAGCGAGTGCACATTGTTTATTAAACGAGAGGATCGCACTCCATGCCCCCCAACAACTGGTTGGGCGGGATGGTATAGAATGCGAATCAATCGCACTCTGCTGTGCCTAACCACGGTGGAGGTTGGTACTCGGATTCTGATGGCTTTTCCGCAAACGTGACCTTTAAGTGGTCTTGTTGTGTAGGGGTTATCACGCCTATCTAGAGATTAGGAGGTTGAGGGTCCGAGTCCCTACGACACGTGGATTCTTTTTCGCAAATTTCAATTTGTCCATTTCTGAAACATGTGCTGTTACCCGAAAAGAGGAAGAAACTGTCTTCCCTGGATTGCGCCGTAAGAAAACAAAAATCATCCCTAGAAGCTTGCCGAAATCTGATGGTAATGGGGATTATTTAAAATTCCGAAGCATCCTGTCTATACTGCTCCTTTTGACCCATGTTGCAGTAAGACATTCCCGCCATTGCCTAAAACTGATGTTACAGAGAAACATCAGGCAAGGAATATCTCTGAGCAGAAAACTGCTACTCGCACTTCTATGAAAAGAATCTCGTCCAAGCGAGGATTGATATCCTTTAAGGATCTTTGTGGATCGTATTTTGAACTTGTTCAATATTCTGAATTCATTGAGGCCAATCATTGACCTCTTTATTCCAACAGTTGAAAGTTATCTGAAGCAATTGACTGTTTCATGGCCCTTCTTGCAGGACTTGTATCTTTCGATGGATAATACAGCCATACAAGATACAATCACTGTGCTGCAGTGGAACTGTCATAGTCTGAAACATAAATTGACGTGTTTAAGTTTTAATTCGCAACCTGATTGCGATATATTTGCACTCTGTGAAACATGGCTTTCTTCTGAAGATGAAATCAACTTCCACGATTTTAACATTATTCGCCAAGATCGGAATGATCATTATGGTGGCGTTCTTTTGGGAATCAAAAATGTCACACTTTCTACAAAATTCCCATTCCGACTGTTAATGGTTTAGAAATCGTCGCTTGCCAAGTAAATGTAAAGAATAAAGACCTTTGCATAGCTTCAGTGTATATTCCCCAAATGCCTCACTTAATCGTCGGCATCTTTGGAGCGCAGTCTCTCTTTATCATCCCCAGTTTTAATACTGGGTGATATGAATGCACATGGTATTGCATGGGGCGAAACTAGAGACGATAACAGAGCGCCTATTTTCTATGATTTGTGCGACGATTTCAACTTGAATATTTTGAACACAGGCGAAGTAACTCGAATAGGACCTCAAGGTCAGGAAAGTCGTATTGATCTGTCTTTATGCTCTAATTCACTATCATTAGATTGCACGTGGAAGGTAATCCAAGATCCCCATGGTAGTGACCACATGCCGATAGTCACCACAATCAAAAGCGGCTATCAACGATCAGTGCCAGTTAATGTTCCTTTCGACCTCACGTAAATCATCGACTGGCAAAAATTTGCATCGGCGGTAAACATTGGTATTGAATCAACTGATATTCTTCCTCCACTGGATGAGTATCGATTCCTTACCGAATTGATTCATAAAAGCGCACTAGAAGCTCAGAAACGACGCGTTCCAAGTACATCTGTCATAAGAAGACCAGCCACTCCTGGATGGGATGATGAATGTACTAAGTTGTATTCCGAGAAATCTGATGCCTTCAAGGCTTTCCGTAAACACGGAAGGTCTGAGCTTTTCGAAGAGTATTTGAGGCTTGAAAGAAAGCTCAAAAATCTTCTCAAGGCTAAAAAACGTAGCTACTGGCGACGTTTTGTCGAGGGACTATCACGAGAAACCTCAATGACAACACTTTGGAAAACGGCCCGCAACATGCGGAACCGCATTTCCACCAACGAGAGTGAAGAATACCCAATCGATGGATATTCAACTTCGCAAAAAGGTATGTCCAGATTCCGTACCAGCTGAACCGCTATTTCGAGAATCTACGCTTGATCCCGGTTCTTTGGGTGGACCATTCTCAATGCTGGAACTATCTATGTCTCTTCTTTCATCAAACAATTCTTCTCCGGGATGCGATAATATCAAATTCAATCTTCTAAAAAACCTCCCAGATATCGCTAAAAGACGATTACTTGACCTGTACAACTGTTTCATGGAGTACAACATCGTACCACCAGAATGGCGCCAGGTCAAAGTAATAGCTATTCAAAAGCCTGGGAAACCAGCGTCTAATCACAATTCATACCGACCGATTGCCATGCTATCATGCATGAGAAAATTATTGGAGAAAATGATCCTTTCAAGAATTGACCATTGGGTCGAGCAAAATGCATTACTGTCAAATACTCAATTCGGGTTTCGAAAAGGTAAAGGAACAAATGACTGTCTAGCGTTGCTCTCTTCAGATATACAGCTGGCCTATGCGCACAAGGAGCAACTGGCTTCAGTTTTCTTGGATATTAAGGGCGCTTTTGATTCTGTTTCCATAGAAGTACTGTCGGAAAATCTGCACAGTAGTGGATTACCCGTTATTTTGAATAATTTCTTGTACAATTTGTTGTCAGTAAAACACATGAACTTTACTCTCGGCACTCTGACAACTTCCAGAAATAGCTACATGGGCCTTCCCAAGGTTCATGTTTAAGTCCCTTGCTTTACAATTTCTATGTTAAAGATATTGACAATTGTTTGGAAGGACAATGCACGCTTAGACAACTTGCAGATGATGCCGTGATCTCCTAAGAGGTTCATGTGCAGAAGTCCTGCAAAGACTATTGCAAAATTCCCTAAATAACCTGACTGTTTGGGCCAGACATTTAGGGATCGAGTTCTCTCCGCAAAAACTCAATTGGTTGTGTTTACTAAGAAGCGGTACCCTGCTCAACTGAAACTAAAGCTGTTGAAAGATGACATAAACCAATCTTTATCTTCTAAATACCTTGGGGTCTGGTTTGATTCTAAGTGTACCTGGAAGACCCATATTGATTATTTGTTAGAGAAATGCCGAAAAAGGATCCATTTTCTCCGTTCTATCTCCGGAACATGGTGGGGCGCTCACCCGGAAGACCTCATCAAACTATATAAAACGACTATTCTCTCTGTTTTAGAGTATGGCTCTTTCTGCTTCCTCTCAGCAGCTGAGTGCCACCTAATCAAATTGGAACGAATTCAATATCGTTGTTTGCGTATTGCCCTTGGCTGTATGCATTCAACGCATAACATGAGCCTGGAGGTGCTTGCTGGAGTCACTCCTTTAAAGCACCGTTCAGAGTGTAAAATAATCGAAAATTTTTAGTGAAGTGCATTTTTCTTCATTTGTCAGTTCACTTCCGACACATTCATAGTCGGCTCTGGACAGTCAATATTCAGTTGAATATTACTCATTGAATATTTATGCACATTTTACAAATTGATAAATTATCTGAAATCTGAACACGTTTCAAATGAGTAAAGTAATTTATCACAAAGGACTGAATCCGATTTTCATCCGCGAGGCACTTTCAGCGGTAAACATCAACATAAACAATGCTAATTATGTTTTTTTCTGCACATAGTAAACACATTCAGTGACAGTCGAATGAATGAGTTCGTGGAGTAGTCATCTGACTATGTCATTCTATGTTTTGAATATTCATGCGATGTTTGTCAAAATTCGGACCGAAGTTGCTTCATGAAGATGAATATTTTAAGCTCTGGCACCGTTACTGGGAGCTCTCACTTATAATACTGATCAAATGTGGAACAAGTAACAAACTTGTATTAGAAAACTTCGATAATATGCTTGAACTGGCTCATCATTCAAGATACCTGCGAGTCTACACCCAACCGGCGGTTGTTAGATTTTCTAACAATTATGTATAAGAATCTACCAAAACCTGTATAAGATCTGGGCATATGCGAAATTGTTAGATTCTTATACAAAAAATGTAAGAAAAGCTTACAAAATTGTTAGATTTTTATACAATATTTGTATAAGAATCTAGCAATTTCGCATATGCCCAGATCTTATACAGGTTTTGGTAGATTCTTATACATAATTGTTAGAAAATCTAACAACCGCCGGTTGGGTGTATCTCAACTACATATCGACAGATCTCTGTCTTCCATGTTATAATCCACCTCGAGTTCACTTCGTCAACGACAGTTCCTCAATTGAATACGATCTGTCCATGAAACACGCTATTCAAGGAATACCAGATCATCTTCGACAAATATCTATCCCTTCCATTTTTTTCTGAAAAATATGAACATGTCAATTGCAATAACAGATATTTCACTGATGGTTCTCGCATTAACGGATCCACTGGCTTCGGTGTTTTCAACGTAAATTCAACCACCTTCCGAAAACTTTAAGAACCGTGTTCGGTTTATGTTGCTGAGCTGGCAGCAATTAATTTCGCTTTGGGGATAATTTCCGATCAGCCCGTAGACCATTATTTCATCTTCTCGGATAGTCTTAGTTCTATCGAGGCACTCCGGTCGATGAAACCTGTTAAGCACGCATCTTACTTTCTTACAACTGTAAGAGAGCAGATGCGTGATTTGGTCGAAAGATCATTTAAGATTACCTTTGTATGGGTCCCATCCCATTGCCTAATCTATGGCAATGAGAAGGTGGACTCGCTAGCAAAGGTGGGCGCACAGGAAGGTGAAGTTTATGATAGACAAATCTCGAACAACGAGTTTTTCCCATTAGTCCGTCAGAGTACTCTTCAAAATTGGCAAATGATTTTGTCACACAATGAACTTGGACGGTGGCTCTTTTCCATAGTTCCTAAAGTTTCTGCGCGAGCGTGGTTCAGAGGTGAGGACTTAAGCCGAGGCTTCATTCGCACGATGTCGAGACTTATGTCCAATCACTATTCACTAAACGCACACCTCTATAGAATAAACCTGGTTGATAGCAACCTATGTAGGTGTGGAGCCGGTTACGATGACATCGATCACGTAGTTTGGTATTGCTCGGAAAACGACGCCTCCAGAGAGCAACTATTGGATACCCTTGTGGCCCGAGGTAAACAACCCTACAGGGAAGTAAGGGGTGTTTGGGGGGATCGCGATGTGTTTTATAGGAAGGCCATCTATCCCTTTTTTTGCCCTTCTGACATAAAAGTCTAATTCCCTATCTTTTTTCTTTCTCGTTTTTGTTTTGTCTTATTGTTCTGTGTAATACGAAGCTATGGCCATCCGGAAGATGCTCCCTGACGAACCACAACTCGAGCCCGACGCTACGCCATACCGTTATTGACGTCAAATACCCGGATGAGCAGCTGAAATACCTCAAACCTAAATCCCAACCTAGTCCGTCCTGAAATTACGCAATCTAACCTTGAGTCGCCACGAGTATTTTGGTCTATACCCTTTCCCCTTACTAACTGTTGATAATAAGATGATATCGATTGTAAATATCATAAAGTCTCGGCTCCGTTAAGTGTTATACACGCCTGAGCCTGTCAAATAAACACAATAGATAAAAAAAAAAATAAAACATGTGCTGTGCATATGCACAGCCAAGATATTTAACATTATTATTATTATTTATTTAATTCATCTGACAGCCTTTTCCGGACCTTTCTACCCTACTTATGAACAATCTACAATTTTTTCCAAAATCAAAGAGATCGTCTACTAAAGAGAAAATACGAACACACGATGTAAGCGGTTCGTGGAATCAGTGTTGGTAAAATCATTCATAAATCTCAATCAACGAGCACTTAGGTGCGAAAAAAATCGTCTGCGTTTTTAATGGAATGCATCGCGCTTTAATTTTTCATGCTAGAACGCATCGTTTCACTCATTTGCCAAAAACCATTTCGGTTCAAAAACGCATTTGAAATCAATTTTGGAACATCCAAAGGTGTGCCTTTGGATGCCATCCAAATTTTAGGTGCTGAGTGGGGTGCGTTTCAACTCACGCTTGATGTGAGTCGTTCATGAGGTTTGAGATTTTGAGTTTTTACTAACACTGTGTGGAATCCGTATGTCGTTCGATGGAATCTGGTCATCAGCAAAGACGAAGATCGCAGTTGTCTACCAATGGTACGAAATTCGATGCGGGACAGGAGTTCAGAAGCATCAATCTCACCTATTAATATTTTAGCAACTAGTGAAGCCTGTTCAAGGATGTTATCGATCATTTAGTAATCTGCCTTCGATCATTTAGTAGTTTGTCAATAACTCATTCCAGAGGCTAAATTTCAAAATGTGTTGTATGGTGGACATCTAGTCAAAAGTTTATCTACAACTTTGCCTAACAGTTCGTTGTTTGAATTTCACTAATAACGGAGCTATAGTAGCAGTAACTTAGACTAAATGATTGCATATTTTGTTATCACTTAGTATAAGTATAGAAACTAGCACCGTAACTCCTTTAATAGTGGAATTCGAACATCGATCTCTTAAAGAGAGTAGTAGAAAAACCTTCGCACTAAAAGTCCACCATACAACACATTTTGAAATTAGGCCTGTGGAATGAGTTATTGACAAACTACTAAATGATCGAACGCAGATTACTAAATGATCGATAACATCCTTGCCTGTTGAATTTTTTGGCGTCGAAGCAGCATATCAAGTCCCAAAAGCCGACAACGCTCTACGTACGGAGCAATAAAGGCAATCGGGCAATGTGTCGTGACCACATTTAGTGAACAAACAGTCAGTGGCATAAGGTGTTCCAAGTGGCTTCCGTTTGCCAACAGTCAGAATAAACTCCACAGTAATACTCGATGTTTTTGAAAAAATTCTGAAAGCTGCTCTCTTAGTGGACTTCAGTTTTCGTAGTTCGGTCGAGAACTATGGAAAGCGTGATATTCTCGGTAATTAGTTTTAGTCAATTAGTGTTAGAGTTCCTAAATACTTCTTAGGATTATTTTTGAAATTAAAAAAAAACGAAAAACTTACAGATTTCTACTTGCAATGTATGGATTCATTGCTAAACATTAATATTGAGTTTGTCATGATAAATGTATTTATTTTTAAAATTTAATAAGGCACATGTTGTTTTCCTTGTTCATTGTCAACTCTTCGCCCTCTCTATAATATGGAAACGTAGTTTACACCTCAATATAATAAAACAAATAAATACACAAAAAAAAATTGTTGTCCATTCTATTTAAAACATACTCTCGATTCTCAATCCACAACGAACTCTCTTTGGTTTTAGTGAATCTAGATGTTTACATCTTTTTCACTAAACCTATTAGAAATTCAGTAAAAGCAAAAGAGAGGGCAAAGAAAACTACTTAGTCGCTCATCAAGATGCATAATTAGGACACACTCTTTGCTTATGATATGCAACCCCATCTGTGATGGCCATACATTTTTACAAATCTGCAAATGCGATTGCCTTATGAGTGTCGGTAGCAAATTCGCTTTTCCAAATTTGACACTTCTGTCAATTCCACTTATGTGTAACTAACACAAACTGCCACTTAGTGGAAGCGTTGTCGATGAGCATTTAAGATTATGGTACGCAAAACTATCTTAACGTGACTCGGAGAGGCACTACACATCGTGTTATTTTTCCAATCTTTTGTCTCTTTCTAGCATTGTCACCTCGTAATTTTGGAACAGCGTATTTCAGTTTTCAGTTGTTTGATGTAACTGTAAATGTGTCAGCATGTAGATTGCGAGTAAGCACGCGCCGGTGATACTTTTTCAAAATCATATTTATTGTAGAAAAAAAATAAGCATCCAATGATGAAAATGATGACTATTTGATGATTGATCGTGCTTCCTGTGTCACCTTAAACTGTTTTGTAAAATTAAATTTTTATTGCCAAAAGATGTAAATAGAAAACGTCGTTTTTTATCAAATTTAAGATACCTATTCCCAAATATCGAACCTACACCATAAGTTTTTTTTTCTCGTTATACCATGATATACGATGGAATACCGAAAACATATTCAATCAGATTCATCTTCTTTCTATTCTATGAATCTTAGGATGTTTTAGAATATAGAAATCAAAAACTTGATATGACTATTTTCACTATTGTCGTGCACTAAGTATACGTAAAGGCTATATATTCGCTCCAAAAACAAACATTTCATAAAAGGTCCTACCATTTGACTATGTTCAGCGAATTGAGGTGATGTTCATGTGTGCGTGTGTGCGCTCGCCTCGCACATTTTTCAACAATCATCCTTAACCGATTTACTTGTAACTGGATGCATAAAACTTGGAATCCTGTTCCATTGTTTCTTATAAACACTTGGTCAGACCGGGTTATGGGTTCAAAAGTTATGAGCAATATACCGTTTTTGCTTTCTCGTACAACTAAGTTGTACCGAAAGGCTATCATTTCACTCCAAATTCGAACTTTTGATAGAAGTACCGGAGACCCATAGTGTTATATACCATTCGACTCAGCTCAATGAGCTGTACAAATGTCTGTCTGTCCGTATGTGCGTGTGTGTGTATGTGTGTGCGTGTGTGTGCACAAAATGCCATAAAAAACATTAGCCAAATTTTCACATAGAAACTCTTAACCGATTTTCTTGCAACAAGTTGCATCCGACAGAGACTAAAACGCTGTTGATCACTATTGAATTTCATAATAATTGCAAATTGCTAAAAATAGATAATATTAAAATAGTGATGAGATATAGTGACATAGAACAATAATGTGTTATGAAAAATGCCTTGCATCTATGAATATTTTTAAAGTTTATCCGCGGCTTGCTCCCATTAAGAATTTCATCGTACTATAAAGATGCTCGTGTTGCACGCATTTAGGCGTAAGTATGCTCTTCGTTCAGTTTCATAGTACTATGAAATTGTCCGAAAGTCAAAATTCGAACATAGGAAATTCGAGAAACTTTTGGCAGCGTCATCTATCGTCTACTAGTGTAAACTTTCTATCATAACATTAGACGGTGTAACTATTTTGCCTTTCTTGTACATCATCGAGGTGTAAGCATAAAGGCTACATTTATTACCTTTTTGCGCGAGAAAGGCGCCATCACCACTAGGTGGATTAATCTGGGTTTTTCTATAAAAATGTGTAACAAAGTGTCGCTCAGTTTTCTGGCACTTATCCTTAAACGAATTGCTCGCACGAAGTTGCATTCGCCATGTTTTTTTTTTTAACGGGTTCCAGTTAATGCAAGTTACGGGACGTATTCTGCTATCAGTAGAAATACTAGAATAAGAGATCGGCCAAGACGCCATCTTGTTTCCCATCGAACCGTCAAAAGCGGTTCCAATTCGACTTGTTTACTTTTTGCATCCATAAGGAGCAAGCAAAAGTTCAAGGGAGGCCAGTATTATTTTCACGATTTTATGCATTTTCATACCAATTCGACAGTTTTTCACTCCGCCGGTCTCTGGTTATAGGGTGGCTAGCTATCAGTACTATGCTTTATTTTTCTGACATACTTTTTACCTTATTACCAAACGTACAAGAAAGACACCCACACCGCTAGGAAGATTAAGGACAAGCCTCCCGGAATCCAAAACAAATTTCACTCGCGTTTTTAAGAGGGCCTTATTCGATACGAAAGCAACGCTCAACTGTAATTTTTATTATATCAGCTTTGCTGCGACGCTTTTATATCAAACAGCGTGATCTGGTGGATTGTTTTAAATTTTATGGAGAAAATTTTATTATCAACGAGCTATAAATAACAAGATTTCTGTTCGTGATCATAAAGATTTTATTGAAATGTAAACACCTTGAACTATAAAATGCTCCAAATTTGCCATATCATGTGATTTTTTTTCTATATGTTCATGATTGTTATAAAAAAAAACTTGGTGTAATTGCCTTCCTTTTTAACATGTCTATCTCTCCCAGGTAGTCGCACACACACATACTTTTAATAGACCCAAATAAATCTGTTATGGATGTTGCTACCGAGATTGACAAAATTGTCAGGTATTCAACACTAAGTACAACCTCCAAAATAAACTATCCTTTCGACGGCAAAGGGTAGCATAGCAAGTATAATCCATCATGCCAAAATTCATACCCGAATGGCCATTTAAAGACACGCATTCGCAGTTTTACCTTTTTCGTTTACGTACATTCTGTGCGATGCTTACCAAAGTGTTCATCATTTGTTTCCTTCCCGTTTTCGTGTCATGGTGGCTATTCCAAACGTGTTGTCGCATGCTTCGCATCGCACGTTTAATTGGGGCGAAACGAGCATCATACAGTAAACCACCGCCTAAAGGACCTCGACTGACGGACTTTCCTGTTGAACTGTTGGAGCACATCATATCGTTTCTTCCGCTATCCGATCGTAAGTCAGCGTCGCTGGTATGTCGCTTGTGGAACGAGGTCGCCTTCAGCCGTCGATTTCTGCGCAACGTAGCACTCAAACTGACCAAAAGCCGAAGACGCTGCCAGTGCAACCACCTGCAAAGAAGCATCCGCCGATATCGGAACGTGTTTATCAGCTTCGGATGGGTGACATGCTGCGAGTACGATTTCGTAATGATCACCGAAGTTTTGGACAGGTTTGGTGAGGGTCTGGATAGCTTCCACTGCATGACTAACCTCACCGAAGAACAACTGTGGACGGTGATGAGTCGTGCGCCAAACCTCCAGCAGCTGGTAGTCGGATGGGATGATAAGGCCGTGAATCAACTGGGGCTCAACTTTCCGGTGTTGAAGCATCTGACGGACTTGGGATCGTTGGGCAATGTGCTGAAGATCCCAAGCCTGAACGTACCAAAGTTAGTTCACCTGAGTGCAAACTTCACCAAACGAACGGACGCGGAAGCATCGATGGCAGCTCTACATCGGTTGGGTCAACAACTGAAGAGCTTGGAACTGTTTTCAACAGAATATTTCATTCCAATCAGCAAGCTTCAATTTCCTAATGTTAGGGTACTAAAACTGAAAGGGAATATTTGTGAGGCGGCTAGTGATTGTGCATTGGGACGTTTCTTTGCCGGATTCCGGATTTTGAAAGAAGCTAAACTGTATTTCGATGTTAAAGTGTCGGTGCTGGAAATAATAACAAAGACTCATCCGGAGATTGAAAAATTGCATTTCGAAAATTTTCCATTGAAGTTGCATTCATTTCGCTTGTTGAGTCAACTGAGTTATTTGAAGGTGAGACGACTAAAAATCTACCTCAGTCAACAATTTCATACTAACACTTATTTATTTTTCATCAGAATTTGAGCATCGTTGGAAGCATCGAATCCCGCATTAGTTTGAAATGCAAACCATTAGTAAAGGTTGAAAAGTTTTGCTTGGAATTGTACAACCTGATGACAAGCATGAGCGGCGAAGCCAGTGTCATTCGAAGTTTTCGGAAACTGCTACCCAATGTAACTGATATGAGCATAATACTGACGGAACATAACACACCCAAGTGTGTTCTGGAGCATGTCTGCCGTAATTTTCCCCACTTAAAGAAGCTTACTATTACCAGCGACCATAAATATTGTCAGATCAGTAGTTTGGAAGCTCTGCGTCACCTGGATTGTCTGGAAGAACTTACCCTCAAGTGCATCCACACCACGATGTCGCTAATGCTGCCGAACAAATGTTTGCGGCGACTGACGATCGACGATTGTCCCCTATTGATCGACGAAGACCTCCTAATGCTCTCGGAGTCGTATCCGAACCTGAAGTATCTGGAGCTGGCCTGGTGGCGTAGCACCCAAGTGACGTCGTGGGGCGTGGAAGAGTTCCGATCACGTCTGACGGACTGTGTAGTGCACTGCGTTCAGTATGCAATCAGTTTCATGGAGGATATCCGCACAACCTCCGAAGCGAGGCGATTGATATACAGTCACTTTGCCGAGTTGCTTCATCCTCAGGTTTGAATCGAATTGTGGTTTGGGGCAGCAATGCACGTCACAATGCTTTTCAAATGACGTCCGACCATCATATTTCACTCGCAATGCCATATTTTACCCATTTTGCAAATAACCTTTTTTCCGTTGAATTGAAGAGAAAACATTAGGATCGCTTGCCAGTTGTTTTTAATCAACGATGATATTAAAGTCCTACATAATTGAAAGTTTCCCATGCCATATTATAAACTAGCAATTATAAACCGAACCAAATAAAAATAACAACTTGAATCACGCAATGTTTAAAAGTTATGATTTTCAAGTGAAATAATAGCCTTCCAGTATTGCTTTGCAATAAAATAATTAAATATTTCCTCGAGCATGTAAAAAGCCAACATATGCGTTACGGAGTCATAAAATTATTCCCAAAACTAACGCCTCTAGCTGTGGAATGCTGAGTCGTTTTAATTTTAGTACACATTGAAGTGGAAGCACTAAGTCAAACATTTTAAAAGATCACTTAACATCAATTTCTTAGATACTATCCGATGATAATAACATCATAGCCCGGAAAAAATCACTCAAACTTCATCAGTATGTTGTCAGTGTTCTCGTTGTGGGTGTTTTTTCAACATATTAAAAAAATCATCGGTTTTAAATAACATTGAAATACACGACAATTAAGCTCATGATAATTGATTATATTATTTATTGTGGTTGTTGTGAACACAATCATGCTAGTCCCGCAATTATCATCTCAAGCTCAAGATTTCTGAATCGGTTCATTTATTGTTCAGCTCACACTTTATTATCATTCAAGCTTATTTCGATTTCCATGCCCGTTTGAAAACCAGACACAGATTGCTGCTTTCAGTAGAGCAATCTGTTCCAAAAAAAACATCGTTTCAATTCTAATTTCCAATCGAGCATGGCATCTCGGAGGTAAATTGGCGATGCCCCTGACGTATTGAAACAATTGACTTTAATTCCAGCGGGTGGTTTCTAGAGGTCTTGCAGATAATCACAATAAGCTGCAGAAAAAACTACGACCGGTGAGAAACGATTTTTAAACAAGGTTTTTAATTTCCAATATGCATTGATAGCGGCCTTGGCCAAGTGCGAAGCTGCTGAAATATACACGTCCCAGAATAAATTCTTTTTCGATTAAAACGCGAAATGTAACTATAAATATGAGCAACGTTAAGATTTATGATCGCTATGAACTAAGCAACATTTTGTTTTAAAAATAGTGTTTTAAAAATATGCAAGAGTCAGTTTGGATAAGTTGAAAGTTCTTGAAAATTAATTATAAAATACTTAAAGGAAAAAGATCCTTTTTGTTCATCATTAGCAATTTTTATGCAAAACATTGTTTTCTCATTAGAGTGAACTTTCAAAACAGTATTAAATTTATTGTGGCGGCGTTGATGTAGTCGCAATCAATCCTCGAAAGTGGATCAAAGCCATTTTAAACCAACTATTACACTGTTTGTCGGACGACAAGGGGGAAATGGCCAAAAATGGAATAGCTAAATAAATAAAGTAATAATGAAAACCATTTGAGCAAACGCAAAGGGGTGTAAGTGACAAAAAGTTGGTTTTGAGAAAAAATTGTGCAAAGTTTTCCAATATTTTTTTGCTTTATGCAAATTGTATGGAAGTTAAAAAAGTTACTAATTTTCTGTGAATTTTCACATTTTTTATAAACATCGTACAGACTATATCAACATATTGCCGCAAAGCTCGAGAGACAAAGTATGTTTTGCTGTAGTCAACTCAATTTTAACCAAAATGTCACTTACACCCCTCTGCTTCTAACCCCCTCATTTGTTTATCATTTATCACACTCTGGAATTTGGCCACAAAATGTATTTTATTTTATTCAGAACTTCAGTTTTTTATTGTATTGTGCCGTTTAAAATATTAAATAAAAATTAGGTCCTACTGTCTTCGAAAGGTAAATTGTGTGTTGTATGTTGAAATGATTTGATATTAAAATTTATATTGAAGCATAATGCCGTCTACAAACAAATAATTCACCTCGGATTGTCCTCGGCTGACGATCATTTCAGAACGGTGTATTGTAAATGCTGCAAGTAACGAGTTTCATTGTCTTTCGATCATTGCGTTGACATAAGGGAATCGTGGTGGTGTCTTTCAGATGCCTTCCAACCTTGAAAATAAAAATGCATTTTAGACCATTCTCCCCCGTTACATATCGACCAACCATATTTTGTAAGCGGCTTTCTGACAAGTTATGATTTATCGACCTATTTTCACCACTTTCTCGGATAGTGCAGAAACAATTTTTGCCAACTGTCATCTAGCGGCAGTTTTTAGCATTAATCTTAATTAGTGTGTTAATTGTGAACCTGCGAGGCTTTTTTTCGTCTCGAGCAGCTCTCGATTTGCATGCCCGCCAGAGGAGACGTGCCAAGATCATTTTTCACTGTCTCAATTACACGGTCAGTCGCGCGACGGTCGCGTGAAAGGCCCACGCGGCAGCAGTAGTGCGTTGCAATTTTTTCAAAGGTTTTTAATGGCTTTATTTCAGTTAGTCGACATGCTGTTTTCTCGCCGCCGTTTCTACACATTGTCATAAATCAATTTTTGCATTTTTTTATTATTTAAACAATTATTTTCATTCGGGGATTTGAGGACCAATACTTAGCTTTTGATTAGAATACGATTGCTTCTGCCATGTTACGATGATCAAGATTGATCGCTTGCACTTTAAATTTTGTGTTATTAAGAATAATTTTATTTCTACATCATTTTTTTGGCAACTGTGAAAGTCCATAAATTTATTTCGCAAAACTCATATGGCTCAGCGAGAAATAGTAAAACTTTTCTTTCACGAATTTCGAATAATTAAGTTCAAGAATTAAACTGATATTCCCAGGTAACACACAAAACATGTTTTGAAATTCGAGTTTAAAAAGTGTTAACACAATAGTGATAATTGCTTACTTTCGTCAAATTTGAACTCTAGTTATAAGAATAAAGGTTACGAGAATGTTCATTTTACTTCAACGTAAGCCTAACTAAGTTAAAATTTGTCTCAAAAAAAATCCACATTATTCTTCTTCCAACTCATAATAATAAAACTTTTCGAAATAAAGTCTAACAGGAATTCTGTGCAAAGGACTTATCACAACTCATTTTCACTTCTCGTTTCTCATTCTCGCTTCTCACTCCTTACTTTTCACGTCTCACTTCCCACTTCTCACTTCTCACTCCTTACTTTTCATTTCTCACTTCCCACTTTTCACTTCTCACTTCTCACTTTTCACTTCTCACTCCTCACTTCTCACTTTTCACTTCTTACCGTACACTTTTCATCATTCACTTCTCACCTCTAAATGACCACTTCTCATTTCACTCTTCTCTTTTCTCACTTCACATTTCTTACTTCCCACTTCTCGCTTCTCACTTCACACCTCACTCTTCTTACTTTTTTTATTCTCACATCTCACTTTTTACTTCTCACTCCTCAATTGTCACTTCCGACTTTTAACTTCTTCAATCTTCTGTAGAAGGCCGCAGGCTTCGTGGAAGGCTGCGTACACGATGGCTTTTTGCAGTTGAAGAGGACCTGAGGGCGCTCAATGTTCAGGGCGACTGGAAGCGATTGGCCCAGGATCGAGTCCAGTGGAGAAGGATACTCCATTCGGCGTAGGTTCATCGAAGAGCTGTAGCCCATCAAGTCAAGTCAAGTCAATCTTCTGTATACTGGGAAGCGAGAAATGTCTCATTCCTAATTTCTCACTTCATACTTCGCGCTTCTTACTTCTCAAAAAAATCTTAAGATTTTTTTTTAACTGACACCATTTTGACAGTCTGTTGACTCCACGTCGACAACAAAACGCGGCCGGAAACGCCTGAAGAAAACAACACGTACCGACTCGTCAGGTTAGCAACACCCTGACCATTGATACGCTCACCAAATATTTGCAATCCCATGAATAAAATTAATCGTGGACCTTATGTAGAAATAATGATTTCTCCAGGCTGTACTAAGCTGCTCTGGAGATTAAACAAAATTCTAAAATGCAAGCCTAAGCTCATTTTCCCTCTGATCAACAACAATAATGGCTCTAAGGATCGCTCGATAACTCGTGTAGATAAGGCCAAAGTACGTTACCAATTCATTAGATCACCCAATTATCAGTCTATATGAAGCCGTCGTTAACGGGCTTGCGAACTTTCATAACACTCCGAACGACTTTCGGAGAAAAAATGGCGATATCAGCTAACGATCTGATGGACGCTTCGACCCTGAATCATGAACTCAAACACACGAGTGCTCCGTTTTTCGAGCACTTTTCGCTTATTTCAATCAGTGTCTCCGAGTATTCGACTCAATTATTTCCCATTACCTTGTAAGTCAGCGAAAGTCATTCTTATATGGGAGTCTAGAAAGAATCCTTCTTCCCCAAAAAGTTATTCGCCAATCAGCCTTCTCTCAAAGTTATCCGATCTATTTGTACACCAACTGACCTGAGCTACCAATATCCTCTTGCAGAACAAGTTTGTCTCTAAAATCACCGCCATGGTCGTATTTGAAGTCAAAATGGACTTCGACAATGTTTGACATGATGGCATTATCTGCAAACTACAACGCTACAATCTTCCCAGCTACTTGATGAAGATCACCCCCAACACAACTATCCGTCGGGCAGAATATTCCGAGTCTCAATCAGTGTAGGGGAAGGGGGGGCAATATGCCCTAGCTAAGCAAACACTGCTCTATTGTCTCATTTGTAACGCTATTCATGGGTATTTTTACATTATGCAACAGTTAAACAAGATAGCTAGTTGATGCCATTCAAAAATTGTCAAAAATCTCAATCATATTGATAATATTCACATTTTAAAAAAGTGGTGATATTCTGTTGCCGGAAAACTCATGAGGCAAAACGCCTTTTAGCTGGCAGCTCCTAGGGAACAAAGCACCATGCGTCGGCGAATCAGCATTCTGGTATGGATAGTGCGTGGAGACGCCAGTACATTGTAGGTTAATTTAACTAGGGCGTTTTACCTCGCCAAAATGTTAGATGTTTCATTAAAATGTGGAAATTTTCGGTTTTTCCTACTTTCCCATACACTATTTTGAAACTTTTTTCGCCTAACCTACATAATTTTAGATCTAGTTTTGTTACGGTCATATTAATGACGATGAATATGAGGGAAACCACGAAAGGTGTTTTGCCTCGCGGGGGCGTTTTGGGGCCTCTTCCCCTAGCGATATGCACGACATCATCGCAGGCAGTAGAAGCATAAGTACTGGAACGCTAGTGGTGCGATAGCCATTTTAATTTGTTTGCCAAACTATGCTTTAACAAGCTTAACTGTGTGTCATGTTGTAGTGCATAATTGGTTTCATCTCAAAATCGGTTTGACTTTTGACGTAGGATTACGTCCTTCGGGAAGATAAGGGGGTCATTCTGCATATTCAAAATTCTGCATATTCAATATTCAATCATCACAGAAAGTGGTCAGAAAGTATGGGCTAATATCTCAGCCATCTTCCAACCGATTTCGGAGATTTTGGTATCAATCGATTGATGAACTCTCTAAGATTTTGCCCAACTATTAAAAACAATAGATTAAAAGCGCTAATTTATTGAAACATTGAACTTCGGGAAGCACTGTTGAAAATCGGTGAATCAACCAATCTCGTACGTGCATCGCAAGCACAAACATCAAAATCGGGCTAGATTCTAATGCTCAGTTTATTCAGGACATCCTGGACACGAGGACCGCACAGCAGCTGTCGCAAGGTGACGCCCAGCGGAAAAAGCGATTTATACATCAATTGACCGTCGCCAACAACAACAATAGAAATTTTAACACAATGTTTGGACCTTCGTTTGGGAAGGAAATCAGCTCTTTTCCAGTGTTGGTAAAATCGGCGATTCAAATCATGCGTGAGTCAAATCCCATCAGAATCATGTCCCAGAGAATCGCTCATAATTCGAATCGCGATTTGCCTCATTGCATGATTTTTACTTGTTCTTTATTGTTTAATGCATTGAATTAACTTTCTTCGCTTAAAACAATGTCTAATAAACGCATACATAAAACCAAAACATACGCTCGATTGCGTTTTGACGCTTTAAGGAATGAAATCATTTTTCGGTGAGTGAGCGAAGTGATACGATTCGGTCCAAGAAACTTAAGCGCGATGCTCTCCCTACAGAATCGCAAGCAAGCTAGCTCGTGCATGAACCCTCGATGATTTAGATTTAAGTATTATTCTACCAACACTGCTCTTTTCCGGACAAAATGGCGTTGGTTGCGGTCCGGGACATCTGTGACGATACTGAATTGATGTATTCTAAATGGTGGCGGAAAATCATCGAGCGACTGTCGGGCAGCAGCAGCAGTCAAGTGAAATTTTTACACGAGGTTTGGACTAACGTTTGGTTTCGTGAGTTATTAGAAATCCGCATTGAACGGAATCGATTCTTTTCTGAATTTCCGTTTTATACAAGAAAAAGTAGAGCCGCGATAAATTTTATTCAAAGTGCGAATCATAATCGCTTGACAATGCTAGAAATTCTTGGTCGGTAGCAGGGAGGGAAATGCTCCAAAAGTTTTTTCACAAGGATGGTCTCAAATCATCGAGTGACTGACATGACGTGGCGTCAGTTTCAGTCAAGTAAAATGCTTCCGATTTAGGATTTGTTGCTGTTTGTGATAGGAAAGGCGCACTATTGAAAACAAATCGGTTCATTACGGAACCATCTTTGTACACAAGATGCATGGATGGTACCTATCGTGTTTCAACGGTAAATCTTCGAGTGGCTGACTTTGTTGTTAGTAGCAGTGAAGTGGACTTATCTTTCAAAACTCTGATTTTCAGCGTGCGTGGTACAAAGCCCCCTCTCTTCTGTGAGCGCGGCAGGTGCCCTGGAAAGGGTCGTTTTGGAAGGATCTACGTCCTCGTTCTTGGTCACTTAGAGCTGGTGTAATTGGTGACGGCTTTGGTTTTCTCCGAGACGGCGTCGTGCTTGACCAGGTCGGCCGGCAACAGGAGGCGGACGGTGATCTGAATCTCGCGGCAGGTGATCGTATAGCGTTTGTTGTAGTGCGCCAGATGGAAGGCCTCATCCACGATACGCTCGCTTTCACGTTGTTCAGTACTTCGTTTTGGTCGTTCTGTCGATCGGTCAGGAAAACCGGACTTTGGCTTGCCAGTATCCGATATCAATTGAGACTGAGGCCTCGCCCCTTCGGTATCCGGTACCGTTGGTGTCGTCTCGTTTGCTTCGCCTTTCGTTCGTTCGATGGCAGTGTATTCTTGCAAAACCAATATCAAGGCATTTGCATTTAAGTGCAAATCATAATCGCTTGGCGTCGGTAGCAGCAAATTCATTCGCATGGATGGAGTCTATCGCGTTTCTGTGGCAAATCATCAGGTGGCTGACGTTGGTGTCAGTAGCAATAAAATGAAGTTTTGCATGTGTATGGAAAGTCGTATTATTGAAAACAAATCGGATCTTTTTAAAACCATCATTTTGCACAAGCACTCGTCGTTGGGAGACGCTGCTAAATGACGTCCATCGCGTTCCAGCTACAAATCATCGAGTGGCTGATGTTGGCATCAGTAACAGTAAGGTGAAATTTTCTCTCGAGATTCAGATTTTGGTTTTGTTGCTGTTAGTAATTGGAAAAAAACACAAAAACCTTATTGAAAACGAATCGATTCTATTCGAAGCCAACATTTTATACAATAAAAAGTTGATTCGGGAAGAATTTTCTTCAAAATAAAAACCGTAATTACCTAATGACTGTAGTTTATCACAACGATGGCATCGGTAACGGTGGGACCTTGTCATCAGGTTTAGTAAACATATTGAAATTTTCAAAATTACTTACACTACATTTTACCTAATCCTACGTCCAATCGGCGGTCGTGCCTCGGATGCAACCTTCTACTTTTTTAGTACCAGTACTTTGGTCGCTATGGCCAGGAAAACGAGGTGTTGGCAACGCGAAATGGAGTGACATTAGCCATCATATGCTTTCGCTCCTACTGTGCAACCCGTTTACCACCGGTAAGCCAGAACCTCCAGAAGGCGGCATTATGTTTCTATTTGTAGATGACACCTCTCTTGTCTACAAAGCTCGAGTGATCAGAGCGCTGGTGACTAAACACCAACGAGGCCTGGACGTCCCGACAGAGTACCTGTCCCGAGCTGGAACGTGGCGAAGACCGTCCTTCTCCACTCTAAATCTTCCAAACATGTTCCACCTGAGGATTGTAAAATCGCCCCCAATAATTGCAGCACGACAATGTGATGGGTCAATGAGACTGATTATCGTGGATTGAACCTAGACAGCCTGTTGCCTAGAAAAGTTTGACAAAACAGTGACGAAGCTTAACGTTTTGTTGAAACTACTGTATCCGCATTTGTATTGTGTTGGCATTGTCTCTGAAAAAAAGCTTGCTGTATGCATGCAGATCATGCCGCCTTGATCGAATGTGGCATGCCGATATTAAAAGCTACGCAACGAGTTTAAAATAAATTAGAAGATGATCCTCTACACTCCTCCCAGGACACGAATTTCTGAGATCCTACGTCTGCTCGGGAAGAGTGTAAGGATAAGTTCAGAGTTCGTTGCTTACAGTCCTCAACAAGGTTGAAAAAAAAATCGTTTTGATTTTTAAAATTATAGTTCTAATTCGTTTAAAAGAATAAACTTTAAGAGATTTTATTTTATGAATAAATTAATTAAAATTAATTAGAAAACATATGGACATATAAACACAAAGACACTTACACACACACTTATAAAATGGGCACGATTAGTTTATATCTTTTGAAGCTGGCTCCAGAGAAAAATTGATGGGTGAAAGATGCTTCTCACCATAAACAACGAAAAACAGATCCTCCTCCTCAGACGCTTGCATTGGTCTCATCGAAACGAAAAATTGAAACCCGACTTTTATGCTGCTCCTTCTGAGGACCACTATTTTAGGCAAGATATAGTTGATTCGAGGGAGAAGGGCCGTTTGGCCGAAAATCATTCGGCTGAATGCCACTTGGACGAAGTTTTCAAGGCCGAAATATAAGATTTGGCTGAACATTAGGCTAAAAGTCATTTGGCCGAAACTGTCATTTGGCCGAATGGGTCATTTGGTTATTATTCGGCTAAATTACCTATTCGGCCAAATTACTTCCGGCCTAATGGTACTTCGGCCTAGTGAACTTTGGCCAAGTGGCATTTGGCCGAATGACCTTTGGGGCCGTACACATATTACGTAAGCACTTTTGGGAGGAGGGGGGGTCTGTTGTTAGGCTAAATGACCTATTCGACCCTATGACCTGTTAGGCTAAATGACCTATTCGGCCCTATGACCTTTTCGCCCGTATGATCTGTTCGGCCAAATGATTTTCGGCCAGATGAGTTTCGGCCTAGTGGCATTTGGCCAAATGGCTTTCGGCCAAACAACCCTTCCCCTTCTGAAAGGGTCATTTGGCCGAAAGGGTTGTTTGGCAGAAAAGATGATAGGTCGTATAGGTCATTTGAAAAGTGAGAAATTAGGAGTAAGAAGAGAGACGTCTCAATTCTCATCCCTCATTTCTCAATTCTCACTGTAAAAAATGAGAAGCGCGAAGTGAGAAGTAAGACATCTCACTGCTCACTTCGCGCTTCTCACTTTTTACAGCGAGAAGTGATAAATGAGGAAGTGAGAAGTGAGACGTCTCATTTCTCACTCTTCATTTGTGTCTTCTCACTGTAAAAAAAGAGAAGCACGAAGTGAGTAGTGAGACGTCTCACTACTCACTTCGCGCCCCTTATTTTTTACAGTGAGAAGTGAGAAATGAGGAGTAAGAATAGAGACTTCACTGTAAAAAGTAAGTAGTTCCAAGTAGGTAGTGAGACGTCACACTATTCATTTCGTGCTTCTCACTTACAGTGAGAAGAGAAAAATTTAAAGTGAGACGTCTCGCTTCTCATTCCTAATTTCTCACTTTTCAAATGACCTATTCCTATTCGGCCAAATTACCCTTTCGGCCAAATGACCCTTTCGTCCAAATGACCCTTTCGGTCTGATGACCCTTTCGGCCTTATGGGTTTCGGCCTAATGGTTTGTTCGGCCAATTGACTTTCGGCCGAATGGGTTTCGGACAAACGAAGCTTCCCCTATTTTTATATGGGACTTTAGCATGGGAACACTAACGCAACTCATGACTAATTTATTTGAGTGAGCAAAAATAAGGCACTTTAGTGATACTGTACCGATTTTGAGGAAAATCCAAACCTGTTTTTTTTTTCTATTTCGTTCAGTGACAGGCCAACAAATTGATGAATAAGATGGGTTGCTCCGCTTCAAACGTAGATTATGTAAAAACCACACTACCGAAACTATACTGCCGTAATCTGAGAAAGTTACGAAGCGTTAAATTACATCATGTATATTTTTCATTGTTCTGTTTGATCGCATATTTGTAACATTCGCATTTTTGTTCATTTTGTAAAGAGCATATAAATCTTTCAGAAAGCTCATTTTACTGATTCTAATCCCGTAACACTAAAATAGGCTTTACTATCTTGCTTATCTGTGGTAGGCTGGAAATAATTGAGTTTGTGGGAAGGATTGACAAACGATTTACAAAATCAACCAAAATGCAAATGCTACAAATTTGCGATCATGGGCAGTAAAGAGCTCGATGAGTATTACTCGTTAAAACCATTTTTGGAAAATGACGTAGACGTCACTTCTTTAGATTACGGCAGTATAGGAACACCCTCGACGATCGGATATTTTACCCTTCATAATGTTTGGTCTTGAAGATAATTATTGCAATAGCAGAACTAGTTCTGAAATTGTTTTCGATTCTGCGTGATATATGTGTTTTCTGATAAGTATATTTATGTTTGAAAAGGTAGAACATTTCGCTGCAAAAGTTTAACAAATGACTACCCCAAGGAACACAATCGAAGCAAATTTGGTTGATGCAACTTGATTATGACTGAATCTAGTCACAGAGAAGTTGCAGCAATCTATGTGAAACATGTGTGTTGCTCGGGACGTTTTCATGACTTCTGAATAAAACCATCTAGCTCGAACTGAAATCGATCTAGAGGGCGATGACTGAACGATTGACATTTACGACGAAGAAAAAACAACCCGAGCAAAATCGGACAGGTTCGTCTAGTCCTAAATAAATATGAAAGCGAATTGTTTGCTACGTCAAGTATGAAATCATGGGCAGTGCCAGATGCTATAAAAATTATTCTTTCAATACATAGGATTCATCGTCCATAATGCTACATGAATAATTCTTGACAAAATAATATCGCTATCTTAGGTTTTTAAGCATGTGCCGAGAATACCTGACATTACCCTACTACCCAGATGGCATTCCTCCTTCATTCGGATGCGCGCCTCCTTGCGATGGACAAGTCTTCCTCTCAACCGCAATAATTAGCGGCGCAATTGACCAAACCAATATCGCCCCCAGCACAGACTGGCGATGATGGTGGCGGCGGCGGTTTTCGGATTGTTTACTCAGATATCTTCCTGTTACCCCATCATCGTTTGCAAACATATCTCAGCTACATATGTCGAGTGGTGCTCTTGGCGCTCTTAGACCAAAAGTGGTTACCCCATCAGCAAAGTGCGGTGGTCGTCGGCCGGTCAGTTGAAGCAATGATTAACAACCATAGGATCTTATTAACCGCAAAGCTCGCCCGCCCGGCTGGCAGTGATTATTTCCCACTCTCCCACGGGTGGTGGGCAGTACTGCAATGCAGCACAGTCGGGATGAATTGAACCCAGGGATAGGACCGGACGAAACGAAAGTGGCGAGTACTTTCATTTTTACAGCCGGTGTGTAGCAGTGGATTGGATGCTGTTGGCGATTGTTCCAAATTGGAATGTTTATTTTACATCACTCAGTATCAACTTCCTACTAGTCCATTGATTGAATGAAATATTTAGTTGGTATGCTTTAGGGTCGGATTGAGGCGGCGTTTTTTATTACTTCGATGATAGCACTTGATAATGGTATCTCAATGCTTCAGTAGTGCAGCTTTATATAATCACATAAATTATTCAATATATCTGTTAATTGAGGCGAAATTTCCCCATCGTAAATTATCCTAAAGGTATCATTGCGAATTGGCATCGAACGGTAAACGATCAACATGGTGGAAGTGGATTTTAGTTGAAGGTTGTGATTAATGATAGGTTGTTCTCTGCTTTCTCATATAATATAACTGTATGGTGTATGTTATTGATACATACATTAATGGTTTGGGGAATTGCAACCCGATTGGCAATGACGTAGGCCAATCCATAAATTACACATTTAACTTTCTGTGAATTGAAAAGTTTTATTGCACCGCGGGCATGTTATCCGTAAATTTGGCTTTCAAAAATTATTCAGAGCAGATGCAACGTGCAACATTCATCGAAGCAGTATCCTGTGACACGATGCTGTCAAGTCTTCGTTTCTAACCAGAAAAGATTCAACTTACTAAGAAACTGGGTTTGGAATCCTTGCACTAAACTGGTGATTTTTAAATTTTCTAACAATCCTGTATAAGAACCTTATTTATTTATTATGTAATCAGACTAAGGCCGAAGTGGCCTGTGCGGTATATAAGAGTCTTCTCCATTCGGCTCGGTCCATGGCTACACGTCGCCAACCACGCAGTCTACGGAGGGTCCGCAAGTCATCTTCCACCTGATCGATCCACCTTGCCCGCTGTGCACCTCGCCTTCTTGTTCCCGTCGGATCGTTGTCGAGTATAAGAACCTATCAAAACCTGTATAAGAACTGGGCAATTGGGCATATGCGAAAATGCTAGACCTTACAATTTTGCAAGCTTTTCTTACAATATTTGTTTGTGAGCTTTTTTGTATAAGAATTTAAAAATTTCGCATATGCCCAGTTCTTATACAGGTTTTGGAAGGTTCTTATACAGAATTGTTAGAAAATCTAACAGTTGCTGGTTGGGTGCTGTTGGGTGTATTCATACGAGTAAAAACCAAGAATTGATGTAAATTGGTTGAAACGGTTTTTTCTTGTTTTTGAGAATTTTTTTTTTAACTTCATTAATGTGTAATTGTTTTTGAGTAGATTGATTCAAACATTTAATATCCACACAAAAAAAAATTTAAAAAAACAAATGTTTAATTGTACTGGAAGGTTTTGATATATTTATTTCCGCCTAATTAGATTAGTGTGCCTAATCATTTATATGATACCAATAAAGATGAATAAATGCAAAAGTAGATGCATGATTAAAAAAACGATAAATAAAAGTTAAATAATAAATCTACATTAGGGTGGCTCAGAAAGCACTTTTTCAAATTTTTTGATGGGCCGCCCTCTTATTCAGTTCTATTTGATGCCCTGATGCTCTGGACAAAATTTCAGCCAAATCGGTCAACGTTTCTGCAGTGCTAAACTCGTTGGAAGTTTATATGGAAGAATGTATGCAGAAACATCCAAAAACAGTGATTTGCAGTTGGACGGCACAATTTAAGATCAAGAACCATGATACTCATTCAGTTTTTGTAAAATAAAATACAGAATGTTATGCTGAAAACCGCGAGAAGATTAGAGTTTATTACGCAAAGATATTAGCATTTTACTGGACTGTTGTAGGGGTGAATTTATTTCTTTTCAAAGGTAAAAGAAACGAAATTTGCTCAAACCCCACTGCAGAGAAATGCTAATAACTTAGCCGGGCAAACTCAAATCTTCTCGCGGTTTTCTGCATAACTGCATAACATTCTGTATTAAATTCTCCAAGATCTGAATGAGTATCATAGTTCTTCATCGTAAGTTGTGTAGTCTAGCTGCAATTTACTGTTTTTGGATGTTTCTGCATACATTTTTCCATATAAACTTCCAACGAGTTTAGCACCGCCCAAACGTTGACCGATTTGGCTGAAATTTTGTTCAGAGCATCAGGGCATCAAATAGAATCGAATAAGAGGGCGGCCCATCAAAAAAATTGAAAAAAGTTTTCCCCATACTAATTTGAGCCACCCTAATCTACATTGAATAACAAATATGAAAAATATTATGCGTGAAGAGTTCGAGCTCAATTCATTAACTTGAAACCGATGCACACGATAAAATCTGTCGATTAAATTAACGTTTAACATTCTGTTAACATGGTTGAGCTGGCTTTATTTCAAGCAAGTACCTCAATTCAAACCAATAAGCATAAACCGAATTGCAGGTAATCCGAATTCAAGTGTTGCTTTTAAATCCATTTATCACGCCACGCCGGACAATTATCCGTCAAATTGAAGCACTTGATAAAACCCTACTTAACACCGGCAACAATGGAATAAAAAGCCGTAAAGTGGGACCACCTTCAAACCCGACGAAAAGACTTCCATCACTCATAGTCGTAGTTCGTCAGTCGGTGAAGCCGTTTTCAGCGCAGTTCCCCACCTCTGCGGTGCGGTGTGGGTCGGTTACTTTGAACTTTGAAAGCCACAGAAGCAGAAGTGTAATTGTATGTCGTCGTCGTCGCGATTAGGCACTTGTATTCCGAAGACGTGTGCCGGGGTGAGCTCTACAGGCGGCTGAGATTTTGATGATGAATCGTAAAAAAATAAATTCGGTTTGCACGCAGCGATGATGGTTGTAAAATGGCGCGGTGACAATGTTCCTGCATTGCGTTTTGTCGTCAACTTTGGCTTCTGGGGAAGTGGGAGCAAAGCGGGCGTTTGATCCATTTAAAATAAATGGTATAACACTGTTGTAAGAAAATCAAATAAAAGGGCGAAAGACATCCCAGATAGTGTTGCCTCTTTAGATCTAGAAGTTAGAACAATTTCCATATCTATATCAACCACTTATGAGCTGTCCACAACTCACGTAGACCGAATTTTCAAATTATCAATCCCTCCCCTCCTTAGTAGACTTTCGTAGACTTTTCCAAACTATCAACGCGCCACCCACCACCCCTGAAGTCTAAGTAGACTTTTTCAAATTTCACTTCAACAAATCCATTACGAAAGAATATGGTCTACGTTTGCTGACGCCAGGTCTCGAAGTCAACTAGTAGATTTTCCGGTGTATTCAATTCCTTCTAGAGGTAAAAGTGGAGCAATCATGAAAATAGGCAAGCGGTAGTCTGCTGGAAACTATCACTCCAGCCCAGACTGCGATGGTTCACCACTTGCATTTGACTGACGGCAAAATGCCAACAATTTCTTTGATTATTATTTTGGAGACCCTTAGTTGTACTTCATAGAAAGCTCACTTCGATGTTTTCAAATCTATTGGATATTGTGCCTTGCAACTTTCGTGATCATTTTCCAAGGCTCTCGTAGGTAGATGTGTTAAATTTATCCCCGATACAAATAGTACGTGCTATCGAAGCATTCATCGCCACAATTCTTCACGTGGCGGCCGAATTTTCAAAAATATTAAAGTAGCTTTTTTTTTGAAGATGTATGTTTTTCCTAGGGTCTCCAGTTAGCTTTGCGAGCAAAGGCGTAGGATTGCCAATCCGGAGATGGCGAGTTCGATTCTCGTTCCGGTCTAGGATGTTTTCGAGTTGGAAACATTCTCGACACCCTGGGCATAGTGTGTCCATTGTACTTGCCACACGAGATACATATGCATGCAATGGCGGGCAAAGAAAGCTTTCAATTAATAACTGAAGAAATGCTAATAGAACACTAAGTTGAAAATCAGGCCAAGTAGGAATGTAGTGCCATAGAAAAACAAGAAGAAAAAGATGTTTTTCCTAGGGGCAAGCCAGAGTAAACGCGACGTGACAGTGCAATTTGACAGCCTGTTGATAATGATTGTTATTCTTTTACGTGAGTCGCGTCGCGTCGCATCGCTCGTCGCGTTTACTCTGGCAGGCACCTAAGGGTGAAGCCAGAGTAAACGCGACGTGCGATGCGACGCGACGCGACAGTGCAATTTGACAGCCTGTTGATAATGATTGTTATTCTTTTACGTGAGTCGCGTCGCGTCGCATCGCACGTCGCGTTTACTCTGGCGGGCACCTTAGGCGACTATTGTTTGTTGCGATTAAAAATAAGCGTAGAGACAGAGTACAAAATGTTTTTTTTTTTTCATAATTCACACCAAGTACCATTTCACTGCCACACAGTAATCGCCACTACCGCCGAAAGTATTTGGCATCCTGCCACCGCCGACTTTTTTGCATCGACGCGCTTCTTCTTCTTCTTATTGGCATTACATCCCCACACTGGGACAGAGCCGCCTCGCAGCTTAGTGTTCATTAAGCACTTCCACAGTTATTAACTGCGAGGTTTCTAAGCCAGGTTACCATTTTTGCATTCGTATATCATGGGGCTAGCACGATGATACTTTTATGCCCAGGGAAGTCGAGACAATTTCCAATCCGAAAATTGCCTAGACCGGCACCGGGAATCGAACCCAGCCACCCTCAGCATGGTCTTGCTTTGTAGCCACGCGACTTACCGCACGGCTAAGGAGGGCATCGACGCGCCCCTGTTCAAAATCACGCACGTCGCTAAAATTTAATTTTCCAAACCAATTCCAATTTGTAAAAGTCCGAAGAATTGTCAATACAAATTTCGATGAATTTCAAGTCGAATTTTCTGTTTTACATCTCTAAAACTTCCAATTAGAACTCTAAATTTTCCAATATTTTCCCTAAATATTCCATGCAACTTTCCGATTAAATTGTGTAGAATTTTCTGTAAAAAATAACAAAAATTTCCAGTGGAGATTCTGAAGAATCATATGATGAAATCCATAGATCTTCCAAAGAATGGTATATTTCTTGATTCTTATACATAGTGTTAGTTTGGGGGACCCGAATTGTCGCGGTTTGGTCATGGATAGGAATACAATAATACAGTAGGAAAGAAAGATAATTTAGGGTGCGTAATTGAGATTGGGCCCTTCTTAGCCATGCGGTAAGATGCGCGGCTATGAAGCAAGACCATGCTGAGGGTGGCTGGGTTCGATTCCCGGTGCCGGTTAAGGCAATTTGCGGGTTGGCAATTGTCTCGACTTCCCTGGGCATAAAAGAAAGCATCGTGTTAGCCTTATGATATACGAATGCAGAAATGGTAACCTAGCTAAGAACTGCGAGATTTCTGTGTAAGTGCTTAATGAATACTAAGCTGCGAGGCGTCAATGTTCTAGTGGGGTACTGCCATTTAAGAAGAAGAAGAAGACGAAGAAGTAATTACGATACTGATGTTAATTTTAGCAGATATTCCAAGATATTTCCGTGCAATTTTAGAATAACTTACTATGGATTTTTTTTAATTTCCCTTGCAAATTTTGAGCTATTTACTGTGAAAATTACCAACAATAATATAGTGTAGAAATTCGAGAATAACAAAGAATTTACCACGGATATTCCAAAAAAAATCCTGCAAAAATTTCGATGAATTCCCTTTGCGAAATCTGAAAAAAAAACTTCTTGCGCGTTTAAAGAATTTTTGGTAGTTTCGACGTATATCCCGTGGATATTCTAAAGAATTTCATATGAAAATATCAAAGATTTTTTCTTGGAATTTCCAAAGAATTTTTCGTTAAAATTCTTCACGAGAAAATTTAGAAAAAAGTTGTTAAATTCCCAAAGAAGTTATTGTGGAAAATCCTAAGAATTATATGTGGAAACACAAAACTTTTACTTCAGTGGAATTCATTAAATTTTCCTGTTAAAGTCTTGCGAAAGAATCAGGAATCATGATACCCCCCCCCCCCCTCTTCAGTAAACAAACGTAAAATTTTCGAAAACACCTCCCCTTTCCCCACAAGAGTCTTCGTGATTTATGGACAGCCCCTAATTCGCAATCCTTTGTATAAATGTCGGCCACAAGAAAGACCTGTCGAATGATTAATTAATTGGTGCGCGATCGAACATTATTTGGATGCGCAGAACAGTTTCGATAATTGTTATTTTGCTCAGCTGTATACGGTCGAAGAGTTAATTGGTGCGCGATCGGTGCAGAACAGTCTCAAGATTCGCACATTACACGCGGCATAACGTTTACCAAAACGAACTATGCTACCTTGGATGTATCCAATATCCCAGTGATTACATAGATCAACAAAATTGTGTCCCTAGTAGATTTTGGTTCGCTGAATCCGAATCTGTCTTCAGATTTGCTCTAACACGTCGAGATTTTGAGATATACCACATTAGCATAAAAATTCCATTGCATGGCACTATAAATTATAGTAATGGTTGGACTGCATCTAAAGAACTCGTGGCGTATGTTAAATTGAGCGCAAAACCATTCAGTTCAACAAATGAAAGTTGGTCGTTTGAGAGTTACGGCAAATTTCCCCACCATTACATTCTTTACAACCCAAAGATTCTATCCAAGATAAATTCTCGGTGGGATGTAGAGGGAGTGGGAAAATAAACCGATTTTCTAGTACAGTTTAAAAATTTTTTAGGCTGTTTGTCGGTTAAATCGGGTCAGACCCTACCATATATTACTCTTTGGGATACAGAAAGTTCATGCGAAAATAAAAATTGCACAAAGATACAAAATTAAACAAAAAAAAACAAATTTTGGATAAACTCACATTTTCAACGATAATTCCTTCACAAGAGTTGCTCATAATACTAAAATCTTGATTTTTGCTGAAAACACCATCATCCTATCATGCTCATATAAAAAGGAGAGTTCTGAATTATGTTTATCACCATATGAAAACCTACTTATCATGTGGAATACACCCAACTTCTAGGAGGCAACCCTAAGGAGTTATTTATTAATGCCATGATTTCATGATATCCGAATGATAGTGTGCATGCAAGTTTTTGAACCGGACTTGCATGGAACATTTTTAAATTAAATTCACTAAACTTAAATTCCAGAAACCCGAATAGAAAACAACTGTAACGTGCAGATCTGATGAAAAATTATTAGATCAGATGTGCTTATACCGTTTCGGGTATTGATTGACCTAAAATTATGTTTATATACTACATAACAATCCTTCGAAAAAGCAAATTTCTTCAAATTAGCGGTTTTTATCTAACTATATCTCAAAATTTGGACGTGTTATATGTGAGGACAGATTCGGATTCAGCGAGCCAAAATCTACTGAAGATACATCAATTGGTTCTGAGGACCCACAAAAGGTTAAATTTTGTTGTCCTGTGATATTCGTGGAAGTGCAGATGACTCGTCGGCTTCTATTAATGCAAGTGTCACATATTTCTACTCACTCCTAGAGGTGATTATACAATGAAGCCCGTGGTGAATTTCAAATTCACCACACGTTTATCTACATACATTTCCAAAAGCCCAAATCTGGCTTAATACTTTTCGTACAGTGCCGAAACTCAAATTATGATTGTTCAGCATAACTAAGCAAACGATCTACCATTATTTCAGCCTCATAGACATTGTGGTTCTTTCATCTCGTGCTCTTGAAAAAAAATATTGGGAAAGCACGTGGTTTACAAAATGGCCGATTTCTGGCTTTATTGTATAATCACCTTAATTGAAACGCATTCGGACACGGCCGGCGCCGGTATTACTTAGTTTTGGGTCAGCAGTTTTTACACATTGAAAGGAGTATGCGTTTTTCATGTTACGAACAGCAGAACGATCGCGCGCGTTCGGAATAAATAAATAAATAGTCGCTTACCAAGGCGACTTCCTATAGATTACCTTATCATCTAACCAAATATCCCTTTCCCGTGGCACTCACGGAGATGCAGAGGATTCCTCGGTCTCTTGTAGCAATGAGTGTTGGACTAATTTTCCTCCCCTAATCCTAAATTGACTGTGAGGACGTGGCCGGCATCGTTATTGGTCTTGAATTATTGAAACTCCAAATCATGTACAGTGAGAATGGTTTTCTAATCCCAGGAAAGCTATTCATTTGGTGAGCTGTGCAAATTTGTTGTTTCTCGGCCAATCACGACTAGCAACTACGATGTGTACAGTCAATCAAGCTAAGCTAAGCTAAGCAGTTTTTACACATTGAAGGTCCCAAATATTATCTGCTGGTCCTCTTTGTAGCTACAGCTGGCCTGGCAATAACGGAGTAACAACCGTGGGCAGTCAGTGCTCATGCCAGTGACATATGTAATCAAATGAATTATCTTATAGTTTTCTAAAAATTGTTTTAAATAATCACTATAAAAAAGTATTAAAAAATATATATGATGCCACATCCCTTAATGCACCAAACTGTTTTACGTCTCGGTGTCTCTATAGGGAAATATTATTTTTCGAAAATCAGTATCTCTGAAACACCTACCACGCGAAAGTATGTGCTCCCCCTTTTCATATAGTGGGTAAACTAAAATGTTTTATCGGGGGTCTAGAATTTTTTTTTATTTTTTACCCTTTTTGTGGTGCAAACTCCTTAGAAATCTCAAATGATACCCGATTTAACCTCCCCAAAAATGAATGAAAAAATGACCCCCAATACCCCCCACTTAAGTGGTGGAATTCAATGGGATTGTACAAACTCGTCTTATGACAAATTAAAAAATGCACTTACGTGAAAAAGGAAAATCTATACTTTCATGTACAGGGTGTTTTTGAGATACTGATTTTTGAAAGCAGAGCAGCAATGCTTTCAAATGACCGCTATTTCGACCACTTTTATGTGTTTTATTTTTTTTTTAAATGAGCGAGAAAGCCAACACCAACGCTAGGTGGATTGATCTGGGTTTTCTTCCTTCTTTCTTCTTTCTCTTTTTTTATTTCTTCATCTTTTTTCCTCATTCTTTAATTTCCTTTTTTCTTTTACCTACTTTTATATATCCTCTTTCGTATTTATATATCCTTATTTCGTATTCTTCTTTCTTCTTTCTTCTTTCTTCTTTCTTCTTTATTCTTTAAACTTTCATCTTTCATCTTTCATATTTCTTCTTTCATTTTTCATCTTTCTACTTTACTCTCTCTTCTTTTTTCTTTCTACTTTCTTTTTTCTTTTTTCTTCTTTCTTTTTTCTTCATTTCTTTTCCTTCTTTATTTTTTCTCACTTTTTTTTTTCTTCTTTCTTCTTACTTACAGAGGAATACAGAGGAATACTTGAAAATACTTACAGAATAAATGCACGGCCCCTTAGTTGGGAATGGCTGTTTGACACTAAACCCAAATAACAAGGATTTGGCGAAACTTTGAACGTTACAAATATGATAGATTCTTACTTTGTGGTAAACCGAACTGAAACGTACTGCTATTTCTACAGAAAAGATCACATCAACTATTCGGAGAATTATTACATTCGGAGGAAAAGCATTCTGGAAATCGTCACATTCTGGGATTTTGTACTTGGTAATTGGTTTACGGGGAATTGTCGAAAAATCAATATCCTTCCGGGATTCGCTTAGTCCTGAAGTATTCATACAGTCTTGCCTCCGTTGTGAAAGACAAGCGTGATTTTTCGCTAGTGTTGTACTTGTTACAACTGTGCGTGTCCCCGAGGGTTAAAAAGCACCCAATGGTGGATATGTAATATCAAAAAGCATTTGATTTTTCGTTTGTGCTTTCGGCGAAAAGCCTGATTTAAGGCTCCTCCAGACCTAAGCGATTTGATAGCGCGACGGCGACAACTAGCCGCCGCGATTCTATCGTTGGGTCGCTACAGGCAATGTTCTATTTACGCTTCCATACCAATTGCGACAGAATCGCTGTCGCCAAGCGATAGAATCGCGTCGCGACTGTCGCGTCGCGTGTGTTTGGGGGAACCTTTAAGCTTGTAAATTTTTCCTTTTTGAACTTTATTGGGGTGCAGGTGAGGACCCTTTCACTGACTTGGAAACCTCACTGTTTTCAACTGTGAAAGTGCTTAAAGAATAATTTGCTGCGATGCGAAAATGTCCCAGTCGATATTATAATACTACCGAAAAAACAAGAATTCCTTCCATTCTTTCTCCTTTTTTGAATTTTTTTTTGATTTTGTTTGAATAAATTATTATTTTATGCGGAGAGTAAATTTGAAAATCACATGTTTGATGTACTTCAGAAAAAAATTAGAAAGAAATATTAGCCTTCAGATGAAAATATCCTGAAATGATATTTTTATCTGTGGAGGCCGTTTTTGATATCATTTTTAAGCCAGTGTTAATTGTTACGAAATATGCATAAGCGGATTTGTTTATTTATTTCAAAATATTCATGCATGATAACGATTGCTTGATATATACTATTTTTTCTGTCATGATATTTGGTAAATCTACTTCTTAAAACACTGGGTTTAATTTTGTTATTGGAGGCCTTTAGATTTCATCAAATATTGAGCTGACATCACGAAATAAAATCGTAAAAATCAAGTCGTACTAACAAGTTGTGGAAATAGTGATAGGCAGAGAAAATGAATAAATCCATCCGCTTAGAAAGTGCGAAACTTTCGATACATTTATGGCAAATCAAACCCGAATGGCATTCTTGCTCGAGCCCTTATTAAAAAAAAAACATGCAACCTTTGTTCTATGAAAATGGCTATCGAAAAATGTTTGTTTCTTCTTCTTCTTATTGGCATTACATTCGAACACTGGGACAGAGCCGCCTCGCAGCTTAGTGTTCATTAAGCACTTCCACAGTTATTAACTGCGAGGTTTCTAAGCCAGGTTACCATTTTTGCATTCGTATATCATGAGGCTAGCACGATGATACTTTTATGCCCAGGGAAGTCGAGACAATTTCCAATCCGAAAATTGCCTAGACTGGCACCGAACCCAGCCACCCTCAGCCTGGTCTTGCTTTGTAGCCGCGCGTCTTACCGCACGGCTAAGGAGGGCCCAGGGGGGGTTTGTTTCTAGGCATGAGTTTTTATCTATTAGTAGATAAAATTAAATTTGAATTCAATATCACTCGCACAAAGTCTTATCATAAATCTACGATCGTACGGAATCGTTAACGACTATGGAATGTAATTACCATCCAAGTTCTTTCAATTTTCATAAGCATTCTAATGACCATGTGTGAGAAACAAGTTGATCAAGTCCACTTTTTCGATACTATAGGCTTGTTATTGCAATGAAGAAAAAACACTTGAAGCAATATGAATTTATTTCAGATTAACGGCGTTCTATTAACAGCTTTATACAAAACTTGAGCACTTTTACACCTGGCTATATGACCCGCTCTATAAATGTTGTGGTTTATTGAAACCAATATCAAAGGCAAAACAAAACTTCTATAACCATGTATTTGCTTTCAAGTATACACATACCGCATAGTAAAAGTCCAAACACTTAAAATTATATTAGCTTGTCCTGTTCGCTCCAACTTCCCCTGCATAAATTACGGCCATATCTCCGGAGCGAAATAAACTGAGCATTTACGAGATGATGAAAGTTTGTTTGTGACATGCGAGTGCCATTTCGAATCAGCATCGTAAACATTTGCATGCGTTCGTGTAAATTGGTATTGCTCCGTTTCGGTCCACTTCAATTGAGATATTCAAATCGTCGAGAATAGGTAGCAGACCATTTTGTGAAAATATTTAATAAAGCTTGTATCATTTTGGGAGTGTTCTATTTAATCTGCTCTAATCGCTAAACTGCTTAAAACTAGAAATAAATTTAAATCTAAATAAAATGCCAATTTTTGAAAAGAAATGGGGTATGGTACATAAGGTCAATTATAATCAAAAACAATTTGCAAATAAAAAGGAGTTTATCATCATTTATCAAGCCACATGAAAAAAAATAGAGATTTTGACAATTGGATGCCATGCTACATATTACAAGTAATATTTTTTTGTTCCATCAACAAAGTTAATCAATCCAATTAGATAGTGATGGATATTTCCACCAGGGGTGTTAATCCTGGTACATTCTCACAAACAATAGTAATATTATTCTTTCTAATGTTCATCGTATTCCGCTTGCTTACAAGGTTTTTTACAATGCAGCAATCTTAATTCAAATTTAACATATTTTAGTATTTAGTATTCAGAAGAGTATGCCGAAGAGCAATAGCTCGTGGGGATTGCCAATCAGTTCCCTATAGCTCTCATGACCAACATTAACCTTCCATAGTCTGAAGGCATAATGTTTACATCATTAATGTTATCAATAAGTCTTTTTCCCAGGCGTGAAAATACTAAACAACAACCTATTTACATTTAAAAAAAACTGTCTTTTCATGTTATTTCATACGAAGTATGACCTGATATCATATTGAAAATAAATGGAAGCAATAAAGTGTATCAAAACAAATCACTAATTTATCAACAAGGATACGTCTATTCAAAACTCATCATCAATTTAATAAAACACAATTTCCCATTCGTTGTACATATCGCTCATTAATTCATCGTCGTCTAGTCACGTTCCCACGCCGCCACTTCGTCAATACGCTATAGCCGCACTTGACCATAGTCTCCGGTTCGTTCGTTATTATACCTTCTGTCGAACTAACAACCTAACTCAACCTCAAAGCTTTCATCGAGGACTACCTCAACAAACGCCACTTCGTTGTCGACAAGCGAGCTCATGAACTAGAAAAAAACGTCGAATCGTCGCCACGCTGCACTGAGATTTCAGGCAACGAAAAAAACGTTGGTTAAGAGCATACGGTGCTAAACGACGAAATGCTTGAGGCTTGCAAATTAGCTTTTCATACACATATAGGTACGCGATGCGTTTGTTTGTTTGTAATTTCATTGTTGATATGAAAATAAACGAAGATAATTTTCCATGCTCTGGATATTAAATTGTTGCCCATTCCCAGCCATAGACGAAAAACATCAGCCGTTGTTAAAAGCGTTCAACTTTTCAATGCAAAAACAGGAAAATCACTGCTCCAATAGTAATCTACCGGGGCGAAGTGCGAGCCGCGATGCAAGGAAATTGATTGATTTACAACTAACTTTGTTTGGATATATCCTGGTCGTTCAGTCGGTTTATGAGTGGTTGAAGTGTTTTTCCTTCACTCACAATACAATCTAAGTGCACCCCTCAACAGATTCCAACAGCGAGTATAGTGCACCGAAGCCATAAACAAACATAATTCGATTAATATTTTTATCTTCATCATCATCGCAACTGACTTTCTTACTTTTTTCCCTTCCTTGCAGGTTCGTCCATAAACTCTACTGAAGGGAAAACCATCAACAGTATAACGCATCACCAGTCACCCGGGCTGGTCATCGGAAGCGTGAGTCAGTCAAGTCACAGACAAAATGTACATCAATCCAAGAGTAGTCGCGTATCTACCTGGATAACTTTATGGTTAAAGCGTGGCATTACGGAATTTTCATGCGGATCAACGAAGATCGTAAGACTTTCCTGTGGAAAATCAGAATTTATCGTGAAAAATCGTTAGATTTATCCAAGTAAATTCAGGAGAACTTCCCATGGAATTCCGGAAGAGTATATTCCTTGGAAATTCGGAAAACTTCCCTTGGAACAAAATAATAAGAAAAGAAATTCCCGTGGAAAGCAGAAAAAAAATCCCGTTGTGTTCCAAAAAAAAAATGCCGTGAAATTCCGTCGGAATGTGTCAGAGTTTCTCGAGGAAATTCTTTTAAACTACCCATGGAAATTCGTAAAAAAATTTACAAGAATTTCTTTCGGAAATTAAAAAAATCACTTGTAAATTCGGAAAAAAAAATCTGCGGGGAAATTCTAAAGAATTTCCCTTTAAATTTGAAAGAATGTCCGTCGAAAATTTGAAATTTCCTCTAAGTGGTTTAGGTGGGATGGTTTGGGTTTTGCTCATCTTTTCACATGTCCCCAACTCCAATTAATTTCAATATGATTGTCTGTGGTCACGCACTATTTTTCGATACGATGACGTCGCCAAGAAATGAGGTTACCCTTAAGTGACGGATATCCTTCGCTTGGATGCATTTGCAATGCAGTAACAGGACGACTCGTGGAAAAACCATGATTAGAGGGCCCTTTTGTTATTGCTTGACTTACCGACGTTTACTGGCACTTACGGCCGAAAAGATAACCAACTAACTCTTTGAAATTCTGATACAAAAAAATAATTCTTCATTTTTTGTTTACAGCTCTATTGTTTATCCATTAAATTTTCTCATAACCTTCAATCTAGGAGCACTATTTAAAACAAAAAATGTTGATAAAATATTATCACCAAATTATTGATTAAGGCTTGGTAATGCACAATTTACACACGAGTTGAATAAATCGCTCCAATTGCTAACAGCTAAGTCCATACACCACCCACCCCACACCGTTTGGCAATTATGAAGATTGCTCCATTTATGTCAAGAATCCACGAAGAACAGGCTCAATTGCCAAACTCCATTGATACGTATTAATTAAGACCGCATTAACCGCACATTCCATCCAATAATGCTGATCTACTAGGTGAGTGTCCAAAACCAAACGCGATCGCTTGGGAAATTCATAAACCACCTTCCATGCGGTGGGACCGCTTGCAACGGCTTCGTTCGTACGAAACGTCCCATCAATTAAATTGATACAAGAATTTTTTCCTCTCCCTCATTAGTGACTAACTCGGACATATGCTTCGGGTATTGTGAAGCAGGTTTACAACAAAGTTCTGAGAAACAAACTCCGGGGGAAAATTTGTAACAGATTTTATGTCACCAATCAGACAGATATATACAACGCGTTGGAACCGATCGCCGAGAGTTGTGATCCGTCAACGATTGACGAATGGACGGACACCGCCGCCGGTCGGTGGCCTTGCGCAATTAGATCGGTTTCACGCGCTAATCAACGCGCACTCTCTTAAAGGAGACGCGCGAAAAAAACAACCCTACGCGCCGCTAACAGCGGGAGAAAAATATTTATTTTTCAATTAATATTATTAATAATGTTAAATTAACGACTGTGCAGCGAAAACGGCTAATGAAGCCATGTCGACGGTACAGGCATTCCTCGAATAAGGTGGTCTCTAGTCATTCCACTCTCAGAGGGGTGTTTAATTTCATTGCTTTGGAAATTTGTCGTAAATCATTTTGTTTTGTGAAATCTGTGAACCTATCTTTCGAAGCAAAAAAAAAAATGTACAAAATTGAGCAAAATATAATTGTCATTTTTGGATTTAACTGACTGCCTGTTAAAGTGGAAAGTATTGTAAAAAAAAAAGAGGTTTATTAACTAGAACTTAGGTAATTACTTTGCATCGAACTCGAATTGATCGTTTAATTACGTTTGAATCGATGGGACCTCTCCGATGCCAGCTGTACTGCGAACGAAGTCCGCTGATACGACAACGCGTTACGCATCGCGAATGGTAATGGCCGGTTCGTTTGCAAAAATAAACCAATCGATCAAGGCTGCCCATTTTGGGGATGTGCCACACCGCCAGATCACCGCACGCACCATGGTACCGGTACGCCCGACATCAATTCACAGAGGTTTTGCTGTCATAGCGTGTTGTGGCAGCAGAGAGAAATGGTGCCATTTCATTAAAAGTCTCAATGTATGTTCTTCACACTTCGATCTCATACCGAGCGTTCCATGAATGGCTTCTGGGTGGTACCTCATACGTACCGTTTTGAATATGGGGCTGCTCGCAGGTCTACGCGGTGAAGGCTTTGTATGTCAAAGTATGCTGAGCACGGTCAGTGGTGAGCACGGTGAGGTAGCCGTCCCGGTCAACTAGAGGCGCCTCGAAGTCTACCGAGTACATACAATCATAAACCGACACGGTCGATGTATGTGAGCAGACAAACGACCGTTTTGAGTATGCTGGAAAGGTAATAAGTTTTGGTACGTTGAGCCTGTTTTACTACCTACCCCTATTCAAACTGATGATACTTCAATGTCGGTAATTTGAATAACGTGATATTCACTGCGTAAAATCTAAACACAGCGTGTTACGACAAAGCTTGCACATAACTTAATAATATCGTTAATCGACTTGTTAACTTGAATCAGTTCTTAAAGTATCTTCCTTGCTGGATGATCTTTTCAGAACTTCTCCTAGTTAATGGTATCAACAGGTATCAACGCTTGTGATAGCGTTGAGATAGAGTGAAACTTAATTGCGAAAAGTTGTTTTTCTCCTCATAAGAGTAAAATCAGCAGTGATGGAAATTCTTAAGCGGCATTTATTTTGAAGTTGAATCTAAAGTATTTTTTAGTTGTTTTGTTGTTGTTGAGTTTTGAAAGCTTACAGTTACAGTTACACTCCTTAGATTTATTTCCTGCAGATTTGAACCACGAATAAATCACGGAATACAAATATTTTTCATTTTTTTTTTGGCGTATGAATGCGTCACTTTATCTGCAGATCAATTCACGCTGCAATTACGGTACCTTTCTTTGCCGCAACATTATTATTCAATTAAATTGAAAAAAAAATAACCGGAATTGAACACTGCCGGCAGGATGAGAAAGCTTGTTGCGACCTAACATGCGTACGACTGCATTATTTAATTGATATGTATAACAGGAAGCAACTTTTTCTGAATTTTGTATAATACTGCAATGGGGTTCACTTCTGCTTAACAAATATCTATTCTTGCTAAACATCGTTTGAGAAAGCTTTTATTTGATGTAAATAATCGAGGTGTAGCACGTATTTCAGTCACAGCTATTGCTTTTTCGGCATACTTCAATTCAATTCCCGGCATAAGCGATTTTTACTCAATCTCTCAACATCTTAATCTCTCATTCCATCTCGGGGCGGTAAAAAATGCGACGAAAACAAAAATATTCACGTTCGACGACAACGTGATGCCAGATGGTATTATTCATATATATTTTTTTTTTGGTTGAGAAGATCCAAGACTCATCCAAACTCCATCCAAACACTCAAAAACAATATTTTTTAACCTTTCGAAATCGAGAGAATTAATAATAACATGATAGCGTTAACAAATTAGACAGTTTTTTTTATTGAAGATGAAAGATTATTTTCATACTCCTAGCTGGCAGCACGGTGCGGCTAGAAGTTCTTGGGCCGATATGTTTATATAAGTTCCAGTGATACGAACAAATAGAAAATATTGAAGTGCGTGAGTTTAGCATTATGGTATGGTGATCAACAGCTTCAAGCAATGATTGTATCGAGCACTGTGACGATTTTTAGGTAGATGTTTATTTGATGATACCGCTTTGTAAAAGTGGAAAGAATCACTCCGGCTCAGTGGTGTAGAAACAAAAAGCGAAATTTTTAAATCTACATTTTTATTTTCTATAATTCGATCAATTAGAAGTAAAACAAATCGTTGAACAATATTGAGTATAGTGCTAGATAAATGGGAGACTTTTTAAAAATAATTAATCATAAACCTACGGCTTCCAAACAGTATAAATCATTAGTTTTCTGTGCAGTGAGCCGGAAATCGGGTCCATAGGCCCAAGTAGTGATTTACCCCATGCATAATTGAATGATTTTCTTCAACAAGTGAAGGGGCTCCTGAGCAAAAACTAAAAAAGTAAAAAACATATTTTGATATCGACATCAAATCGAAATCATGATTGTTTTCACATGAAATCACATGTTTTCAAATTCAAATTTTCGTAATTGATTACATTTTTTATTTTATTTTACTGTAGACTTCTGAACTGTATGATATGACATCAAACTGATAGCTTATTTTGTTAACGAAAACCAACATCAAAGTTAGTTTTTAATTTGCATTCATGGACAGCTAGAATAATTTCCTATTTGAAGTCACAGTAAGATTTTTCTACTATAGATTGTGATCTTCCAACCGCTAAAGCTTCCAAAAGGATATCAACCTGAGTTATCAAAATTAGGCGATTTAACAACAACAAAATTACATAACGATTTGCTCTCAAACTTTCAGAAAGGAAAATACAATAGAATTACATTAAAATATCATAAAATTACAATACATTTTATTGATGAACATTCAATTCTATTGTTCTTCTATTGTACCAATTAAATTGCCTTATTGTTATTCCAATAAACGTACAATTAAATCGATTTCAAGAAAAATGTTGACAATAGAATTACAATAAATTCTATTGTAATGGCAAAATTTATTCGAGAAAAAAAAACATTTACCAGGGTTCGTAATGCTCACTCAATTTCAGGAGCACAGGATGCTCCCTCACGAAAATTTTCGGGGAGAACTCGCTTTTCGGGAAAGAAAAACAGCCTGGAGAGTGATAACCATTTTTCGCTCACTTCGATTGCCGCCAAACGTTGGTTTGCTCTTTTTCTTTCATATTCGAATCTTTTCGTGGCATGAAAAAAGATTCTCTCTTGGCCCAAAAAACGCTTGCTTTGGTCTCATTGAAACGAAAAGTCAAAACCCTGACTGAAGTCATCATTTTTATTTAGCTACTTAAAAAACGTACCCTCTGCCATACTCGGGTTTGTTGGCGTTCTTAAAATAGTGTGAATAAACCATAGATGAAGATTGTCGCTGTCGTCACTGGTGAAACATTTTTTTGCTGGCAGAGGTAGGCTGGGAACTAAATCTCGGCAAAGAATCGTTACGTTTTGACAGATATGTACCCGGCATGTTAGCGATTGAAAACAAAAGGAACAGCAGCGACAATCATTCTCTATGGTTTATTATTTAAATGACAATTTTTGAGTTTTTCTTTCGACACCGCACTCTTGATCATTTTTTTGTGCGATTGCATTGGGTTTTCTCCCAACTCACACTAATATTGTATTTTAGCAATTTTTAAACTTTCCCTGTCAAATTTGAAAACTTTTTGTACATGCAAACACAACTGATCCCTAGACAAATCGATTAGTGAGAAAATATTGCAATTCGGACCATCCATTCGTGAGTTATATTGCACCAAAAGCAATATATATAGAGATTAAACAGTGCAACAAATCTTTGTCTTAAAAACATTGTGCCCCAAGAGAATTTTTGTGCGCTGACTTCAGATTTGCTTTAACATGTAAAGACGAACATGTTTACAGGCATGAACTGTTATTCCTGATCATTTTAGCAAACGTATAACTAGTACCAGTCTATCAACAGTTGGGAAAGAATCGTTTGGCTAAAAATCATTCGACCGAAAGTCATTTGGCCGAAGTTTCATCTACCGAAATTCCATTCGATCGGTTATTTGGTCAAAAAAAGTCATTTGGTAGACAGCGTCATGCGGCCGAAAGGGATATACGACCGAACTGATCATTTGGTCGAAAAAGTTGTTTGGCCGAATAAGTCGTTTGGCCGAAATGGTAAAATGTTGTTTGAACGAACCGGTCATTTGGCCGGAAAAGCTGTTAGGTCTTATACGTCATTTGGTCGCATATGCTGATTAATCTAAATGATCGTTTGGCAGAAAGAGCTGTTTGGCCGAAAATGTATTTTGGTCGAACGGGTTATATGACCCAATTATAAAAATGTCATTTGGCCGAACTGGTCATTTAGCCGAATAGGAAATTGGTTGGCAGAAAGGATCAATTGAACGGAAATGTCATTTGACGGCCAAAAACGTAGTTTAATCTGTTCGACCGAACAAAAATATAATTTGGCCAAACAATCGTAAGCGTTGTTTCCTAAGCGAGAATGAAGTTTCATTTCTTACTTCTGTTCTGACTGCTCATTTCTCTTTTATTTCGTACTTCTCACTTCACACTTCTCTTTTTTCAGTGAGATTTCTCACTCACTCCTTCACTCTTCATCTCTCACTTTACATTTTCGAGTTATTACCCAGTCAACATTTTGGTACCTATAACTCTTGATATAGGTTATTATATAAGAACCAACTGAATCGTATATACTGCACAGATTGGCTATATACGTACCAAAGTGGAGGCGATATAGGTACATTCGATTTTATTTCACGATTTTTCCCGACATCATACGAACAGTATTACGATTAAACATTAAAATATGAAAAATTAAAAAAATCTCACCAGCACCAAGGCTCAAACATGCGATCTGTGGATTTGTAGGCGGATACTGTACCACCGCACCGTACTGCACATCTTGAAGTGAACTGGATTTGTGTCCAACATAAACTACACAATTTATATCTTTACAACTGCTTGAAACTTCTACAAGCCATTTGGACTGAAGTGGTTTCGATTGTATTACGATGCACATAGACATTCATTCGCACTGATATAGGATATTGCAAGGAATATAAGTCATTACGAGATTTTATTTACACAATTACGATTGATTTTCACTATGGTGAAAATTATCGTATACGATACATTCAATACAACATTTTTCGTCAATAATCTGACAATGTTTGACATACATTGAAATTCAGATTTTGTTTGGACGAAAATGCGACTTTATTTGCTGTTTGTTGTACGATATGTGGTTTACTGGGTACACTATGAAGTGAGACGTCGCATTTTAGATTGTACGACAATTCCCGAATAACAATTCCCCGAATGCAATTTCCCCGAATGCAATTTCCCCGAATAACAATTCCCCGAATGTATCAACTCCCCGAATGTAACATTTCCCCGAATGCATCTCCCTTCTTTTAGAGTGCGGCACAAGGCGATGGGTATTAAGTAAGCCATGCGAGCAAAGGCGTATGATTGCCGATCCGGAGGTTTCAGGATGGGAAGCATTTTCGGCTCCTTGTGCACAGTGTATCCATTGTACTTGCTACACAAGACATTTATGTAACTGGCAGGTACCGGAAAGCTTTCGATAACTGTGGAAATAATAATAGAACACTAAGTTGAAAAACAGCCCAAGTTTCAGATAGAATGTAAAGCCATTGAAGATGGAAACAATGCGCTGAAAGAAAGCAATGCTTTCTTTGAATGAACGCATTTGATCTGTATAAGACGAAGTGAGGAGATCATGCTTTCTTTAAATTAATAAGTTTGCTAGGTATGATGAACGCATCTGCCGCACAGCCAAGGGAATGTCTGTTTAAAATGAACGCGTCTGTTCGGTATAAGACGACGGTAGGAGATAATTCCTTCTTTAGATGATAGCATCGTCGGTATTAATGAACACATTTGCCCGGAATAAGGCAAAGAGGATAGATAGCCCCTTCTTTAAATAAACTCGTTTGTCTGGAATAAAGTGAAAGAATGAAACAACGCCTTCTTTAAATGATCGCGTATGTCCGGTGTAATGAGAATGGAGGAGATAATGCCTTCTTTAAATTAAGGCCTCTCGAGACAGAAATTCTGTCCGCAATAAAGCAAAAAGAGGAGACAATTCGTTTACTAAGCAAGTAGCACGCTTGCCAGGTATAATAAATGATTGATATGAAGCAATTATGTGTTTCAAAACTGCTCTACACCACACTTATCTAAGAAAATGCTTATTTGTTTAACATTCTGGAAAACGGCATTCTTCCAAAGGTCATTCTGAAAAAGGTAGAATCCATCAAAAGTCACACCACGAAAGTTACAGACCGCCTAATGCTATATTGAGAAAAAAGAATTCGGCAAAATGTTTTTCGGTGAAATATAATAAATTCAATACATTTTGCGTAATAAGGGATCTTATATATTTTTTCCTTATTATGGCCAAATTCGCCTGCATCAAAATAAGAGATCAGATTAGTCCTTATAATCATTTTCAATTTATTCATCTTCGCATTATTTCGAGCTAACGCCTATTTTTGAAGGACCTCATCTACAATTTTCTTACTTTGTAAAAATGCCTCCTTTTCAAGAATGCATCACATCCCCCATTATCATATTCAGGGCAGATACATGTTATTAAAGAACGAATAATAACATTCATTATCTGGTGAAAGGACACTGAAGAAAGGACACATTTACTATTGCATTATTCCGAGCAGATGCGTTCTTTTTAAAGAAGGAATCACATTCGCCATTGCCTTTTTCTGGTCAAACGCATTATTTTTGTTTACAAGGATTCACATCCACCATTGCCTTATATATTTGAAGAAGGTATGTACAGGACAGGAGTTTGATTCCGAAGATGGGAAAAATATTTACCATCGGAATTGCAGTTTGATACTATTTTAGGAAAATAAAAAACTACCTTAGAAAACACTGTACTCTACTCTGATATCTTCTCTAATTCAAGAACACATCTTGGAGGATCAAGAACTACAAATACTACCAAAGGCTATTCAGCTGATAATCTCCAATAAGACACTCTTGAATGTATCTTTGAACGCTGCTTTTTTCGGACGCATACAGTCGATTGCGAAGATGTGTTTGCAGAAGGTATTTTATTTTCGGGGAATTGTTCCATTCGGGGAAATGTTACATTCGGGGAATTGTTACATTCGGGGAAATTGCATTCGGGGAATTGTTACATTCGGGGAAATTACATTCGGGGAAATTGCATTCGGGGAATTGGTTTTCGGGGAATTGTCGTACAATCCGCATTTTAGACAAAATGGCATATTGCACCAAATGATTTTTTTTGGCCAAATCATCTTTTCGGCTAAACGACATTTTTAGCCGTATGACCCAGTCGACCAATTCCAATTCCAAAGAAAGTATAGAAGCTTGACCCAAAATTTATACTCTTTTGATACCATTTTGAAAAATGCGGCATAATCATCATGACATGTTGATAAATAATATCTGGAACAGTGAAACACATGCATTACTATCATCAGCCATAAGTGTGGGGTCACCTCTTGGCTCATTCTCCAGAAAATTAGAACCAAATATTCAGATTATTTTGGAGCAAAAAGTACATTTTTGGACAAAATTTTCACATAGATTTCAAAAATAATATGTTTTTTAATTTCTCAAATTTAAGATCCACCTACTCATTATCTTTCAAATAAGCTGTGAAAATCGCGACATTACTTTACAGAAATATGTGCTTAAAACTGCTGTATATTTTTTGGAGGGAGACCACAAGCTTCTGCTACAAGAAATAGTTAGTTCATATCTCGTTTTATACTAAAAAAGTCAATTATTCTGTTTTTAATTAGGCTCGAGACACATGCCGTTTGCTGTCCTTATGGCTTAACGAGAGCCGGGAAAACCATACAAATGATTGCTCTTTTTGTAAGATCAATATTGCAGGATAGGGACACGGCAGGTATTTCCGTCCATCGTCGTAGGGGCTGAAACCAACGAAAGCAACGTACATTTGCTAGAACTCCACTATAGCAGAACGTTTCTCATGAGCTCACGTACGTATACGTGTACGTATGAGTTTTACAAAAAAGCGTCTCTTTTATCAATTTTCGAGACTATGACGAACAGACGAAAATACCTGCCGTGTCCCTACTCATCGATCCTCAAGTAAAAATAATCACCCGAGCATCAATGTATCTACGAATCCCGTATTCTGATGTTTATTCAAATTTCAATTTCACTTAATTTATCAAAAAAGAACATATGATGTTGAAGAAATTGCCGATATGGTAATAAAAAGTTTCAACTGTTTCAACTTATGCTTCGAGCGTTGGGCTTCATTCAATGAGTCGAAGCTACTTGAATAACATCCGAACTGTTGGCTTCTAGATTAAAATAAAAGAAGTGTATTTCGATCTACCGGCAAAAACATCAAGCGTTAGCTACTTTTGTGATTAATTTGATCTTCTTTTTTACCTGAACATGGAGTCAATATCGAATGCATGATTCGAGAAATTGTTATACAAATATCGAGGTTTTTGGGCTATGGGGCAGGAGTTTTCCACTGAATGACAAACTAAAACAATTAGTCCTTCGTTCAGTATCACACTGCAATGTTTCTTTTATTCAAGACCAATAACGATGCCGGCCACGTCCTTACAGTTAGTTAGAAAGGGGGAGGAAAATTAGTTCTACACTCATTGCTAAAGGATACCGAGGAATCCTTTGCATCCCCATGAGCGCACTGAAAAGGAATAGTATGCTAGTTGGGAAGATAATCTATTGGAAATCGCCTTGGTCAGCAACTAATTATTTATTTTGAACGACGCCATATTCATGATGATATAGAAACGGAAAAGCAACCCGTGTCGAACGTATTTTCCCGATTATTGATTCAATATCTCAACTACTTCGCGAAGACTGAAACACGCACTGTACTTACTGGCTCGATGGCTACTGCAAACTATTGAAGATCGCGCTTGTTTCGACCGGTGCAAGGCGCAATACATGCGCATGGGCCACCGAACACTAGATAGATAATTTATCATTCCCGCGCCGACTGAAACTTGCTCAGTGGCTACTCCCTTACCTAAGATTCGTGAAGCGAATAAAATAGAGTTTTTATTGCAAATTACTCAGGTAATGAGCACAAAGCGGGCTTGGTAGTCATATGGCTACTGCTTCTGCCTCATACGCAGGAGGTCGTGGGTTCAATCCCAGGTCCGTTCCAGTCTCCTACTTTGTATCTTTCTCTATATTTCTCGTATTCTAGCAATCGCTTCAACTGGAAATGGACTGCCATACCGTTTCCATTTTTATTCCTATACCTTCAACTTGAATATTCTAGCAGTAATCTGCTAGAATTGGAAATGAACTTAAAAAAAACAAAGCTCGTTTCCTATATCCCATTAGAAATTCCATCAGTTACTTTCTCCTATATATCACATTGGCAGCTCGTTAACCAAGACGGACCTCTGCCTCTCGAACCTAACCCAATAATTCCAACAAATTCCGCATGATCTCGCGGCAAGTGCAGAGGTATATTCGGCTTGCAGTGGACGAGTGATTGCGTCATCATTTCCTCCCCCTTCTCTAAATTGACTTGCATTCTGACGTGGCAGGCGTCAGTATGACCTAGCAAATGAGATCACCAGTACTTGCCCAGTCAACAGAAGATCTTAAATGATGTTACATAAGATGCTAAAGTGGAGGCGATATAGATACTTCCCCATACAACATGTTTGTATATCGCCTCCACTTCAGCAGCTTATGTTGCATCATGTACGATTTTGTGTTGACTGGGTGTATATTGAAGATGTGTGCTAGTCCCAAGCAGACATCTGTTGGTTCCCTGTGCAAGAACAGCTGATGGTCATAAGTAGCAACTACGAGAAGTCAATCAAGCTTCAGCTCATGCTCAAATTACTCAAGTAATGAGCACAACCACTGTGAAAACAGTTGGTGAAACTGAGTACACCCAGTTTTTTTTTCACGCAATTCGAATTCATTAATTTTATTTATTGAACGGCTACTCAGTCTTGCAATTATTACAACGAGTTTTTTTATTTACCCGACGTTTCGATACGGGAATTGTGTCTTTTTCAAGGGGAACTGTAATTTAATGATTACTCTAATTGTCCTAATTTTATAGATAATAGTCAATTGGACTTTATATTTATGTTTTGTTGTTTGTCGTCGTATGTTTAGTCTAACTTGCGCCGTCTGTTTGTCTAATTGTCCGTACATGCTGAGAATTGATGATTTAATTTAATTTGTGTGAAAAATTTGTTTCTGGATATTTAGGAAAATTTGTTTAAATTCTTACAGTTCGGAATTCATTAATTTCTCGGTTAACCTGAACTTTCACAGTATTTAACCCCCTGAATTTTCTTTGATTTTTGTGAATTTTTTTTGTGAGGTTAACTCATTGTTTCATTGACGCTGAAGGTCTTAAACGACTAAAACCAAACCGTGTAAAAAAAACCTGGGTGTACAAGCATGACGGAGACTTGAGGAAGTTTGCTTCAAATTTTTGGGAAATAAATTTAAAAAAAAATGGACTTCAATATGACACTAAAGATTCAATTCTCTTAATCTTTTTTCGAGAAAATGTTGTAAATGTCAGTAAAGAACACATCATAATTATTTTCAACTGTAACATGCATACAAATAACATTCATTGGTTGAAAATTTAGCTCATTTTAAGATGAGTTCTTAAAATGTGCTAATATGCTATGCCCTAAATCTAATTGCTGGGAATCGAGATTTTGATCTTCAAATTATTTTCGTTCGGTGGTTGACGCACGTTTTAATGGTGGTGCAATAGAGCAGCGGGTGAGATTCGAGCATACTGAGTGCTCTATTGAAAAGGGATTGATTGAAACGTGGGTAGGGGACTCTACACTGGGGTAGCTTTTCACGCATTATAGATTTCAATAATTTCTCAGTTTACCCAATAATGTTAAAATGTTTAATACCATATGATTTATCTTGAACTTTTCGTTTATTTTTTTTCCTTGGGTCAACTCAATGTTTCATTAAACCCAAAAGTCAGAAATAACCAACAACGAATCGTGTAAAAAACGACCATAGTGGTGAGATTGCTCTTGAATACAAATGCTCGCGTAAAATTAAATGCTTCCGTCCTTCGCATATAATGAATTGCCATTTCGCAACAATTATTGATGCGTAATGCTGCACGGATAGGATAGGCACAACATTTCTACAAATCAATATGTACAAGTATGTCGTCAATTTTCTACAATTTACAGAACAGACGATAAACAGACGATCATTTTAACAACCGTTCACCCTGGATACCCTGCCAACATTTTTCCTCTCATCTGGATAACAGCACTCGTACATACGAACAGTAGATATAAAGATTTTTGATATAATACGCATTTGGTATAAAAAAAAGTGTTCTTCTGGTGTGCATCTTACTGTAGTATGAATTTAAATAATGTTTAACGCTCATTATGTCAAATGAAGGAATTCCAAATGGGGTATACTCCCGCACAATTATCGCCTCATCATCGTTGTCGCAGGCATAAATCCACCACGACACCACTTGGTGATATTTTCATTAAATTATCTACAATTTCCAACTTGCCATCGCAGCCGGCTAAACCATGCTGCACCACTCGACTCGGCAGCAGCTGCTCATCCGGATCTACACTAGGAGAGACGGTCCACGTCGGGCTTGTTGCCCGCAGCGCCGCAGAAAGTGACAATCTCCAACTCTCTATTGCTGGAGCGCATTAGGCATTTACCAACCTGGGTGGAAAATGCTCGCACGTAAATCATTAATATGGATCACCACCGCGATGCGAGGAGGCGATGCACGCCGGCGGCGGCAGGGAAGCAGAAGGCGATATTTAGTACGCATCTTGGTTTAACAAACGATCCGGTGAATTGCCCATCCGGAGTCGCATAGTTGCAATCGTCGTCGTAATCGCGTAATCTGTGAAAGGGTGCTGCACATTGGAGCCGGTGGTGTTGTGGTCAGTAGATAATCTTCATTGAATTAGCGATGCTTAGATAATAGACGATGACGACTACGGCAACGACATACGGCGGACGATTGGGATTTGTACTGTGAATGGAGTTGGCCGCGCGTCACCCATCCATCTTCGGTTGACAGGGAAATCGCTTAAGGAAATTGTTTTATTTTTTTGTCGGGTAATGCTCCGAGGAGGCGGCTTTCCTTGAAATCGATAGCTACGCTGCAGCTTTGTGGATCAGAAGGAATGGAAACGGTATGTGTTGACAAGTTGATGATGTTGCAGAATAAACCGCTGTGGGTTTCGTGTACAGCTTCGTTGTTTGCTGTATTAAGCTGTATTATCGGATTAATGTCGTTTCATAGACGGATTCGGTTCATTCAGTGTACGCCATACTGGGGCAACAATGTAATAATGCTGAGCACTGTACTCCCACTTTGATGAAATTGGAAATCACAAAGGCTGAGCCAGGGAATTGTGTACATTAATATGAAAATTAGATTCGTAAGTTATGTTTATCCTGTGTTTACATGCTTGAGGTATGTAATCTGACATATGAATGTCGTTGAAATAGTTTTTAAGTAAATGCGGTGATATCTATATGAACGTTGTGTATAAGAGTTTCCTTATATGCTGCAATCTGTAAGAATCTAACAGATGTGTTACAAATAAACTTGACCTTTGAATCGGCAAGCGTTGTTTTCATAGTTTCTTCATTTCCTCCTTATTTGTTGGGACTTTGCTTTGCCGTCTGACAGCTTAGGAACGAACTCGTATATCGTGTGGTTAGCACAAATATATTTATAAGTGGTGATTCTTTTAAAACTGTGAGCTACGGATGATTGTCTTACGAATCTTGTTTTGCGAATTCCTTTGAGAATGCCTTCTGGGTTTTTTTCGGGAAATCCACATTCCTATAAGAGTTTATCCAAAAAATTCTTCAGGGATTCAAATCAGGAACTCGTTTGCAAAGTTATTCAGTAATTTATACGAGAATTCCACCACTCCAAGAAGTCCACCCGAAATTCCAACGGAAATTCATTCAAAAATTAACCGATTTCAATTTTCTTTAGGAATTCCTTTGCCAATTTCTCCAGGAATTTCTTAACGAAATCCTCCAGGAATTTCTGGAAGAATTTTTGAAGTAATTTCCGGGGAATTTTTGGAAAAGATCGTGAATGAAAAATCGGTAAATATTTAAGAAGAATTTCCTGAGTTATCTCTTAATGATATTGTAGGGATTTCTGGGTGAGATTTTGGAAAAAAAAATGGTGGATGATCCAGGAAAAGTTTCCAGAGAATTTCCGGCCGGAATTGCTGAAATTTATATAGGTATGAATTTCCTATATTAATTTCAAAAGATTTTCGGAGGAAACAGAGAGAAATTTTCTGAAGTGAAGTGGAGTGTTTTTTGGGGGAATTCTCTATTAAATCTGCATAAGAATTTCTGCAATAATTCCCGGAAGTATTTCTGAGAGGAAAAGCGACGTTCGATGGAGTTCCGCGTGAATTTCGAAAATAATTATGAGGAAATGTCTGAAGAGTTCTCGAAGAAATTTCCAAATAGGTCTCTACAGAAGAATTTAAGGAAGAATTCCCAGGGAATTTTTTTTTCGGAATTACTAATGTATTTTCTGTGCGAGTAAACGTGAAGGAATTTCCAGTGGAAATTTTAAAAGAATTCTCGCAGAATTTTTTGGTAGATCTCCTGTAGCAACTACTGAAAGAATTTCGTTGTAGATTCCCAGAGCACTATTTAAAGGAATCACGGAAGAAACTTTCAGAGTAATCCCATGAGGAGCTTCCAGAGGAATTCTCAGAGAAACTTCCTAAGAAATTCCCGGAGGAAACTCCAGAGGAATTCTGGAAGGAACTTCCGGAGGAATGCCTGAAAGAACTTTCTGAGGAATGCTTGGAAGAAATTCCGGAGTAATTCCAGGAATAACCTCCTGAGAATGCAAAGAGAAACTTCTGGTAGAGATCCTGGGAGAACTTCCAAAGAAATTTTTGAAGGAACTTCCGGAGAAACCGAGTAGCACACATGTTTCAAATCAGTTGTCGGAACTTATATGTGATTAAATTTGATCACAATCAATTTGTTGTAACCAGATTTGATTGAAATGTGCTGCTAGGAGAAGAAACTTCCGGAGGAATTCTTGAGAAAACTTCCGGAAGAATTCTTGGAAGAACTTCCGGAGGAATTCCTGGGGCATCTTCCCGTGGAATTCCTGAGGGAACTTCCAGAGAAATTACTGAGAAAACTTGCAGAAAAATTCCTGGGGGAGCTTCCGAAGGAATTCCTGAGGGAACTTCCGGAGGAATTCCTGAGAGAACTTCCAAAAAAAATCCTGGGGGAACTTCCGGAGGAATTCCTGGGGAAACTTCCGGAGGAATTCCTGGGGAAACTTTCGGAAGAATTACTGGGGAACTTCCGGAGGAATTGCTGGGGAAACTTCCGGAAAAATTGCTGAGGGAACTTCCCGAGGAATTTCTGGGGGAACTTCTGGAGGAATTCCTGGGGGAAATTCCGTAGGAATTCCCGGGGGAACTTCCAGAGGAATTCCTGGGGGAACTTCCGGAGGAATTCCTGGGGAAACTTCCGGAGGAATTTCTTGAAAACTTCCGGAGGAATTTCTTGGGAACTTCCGGAGGAATTTCTGGGGAACTTCCGGAGGAATTTCTGGGGAACTTCCGGAGGAATTTCTGGGGAACTTCCGGAGGAATTTCTGGGGAAACTTCCGGAAAAATTGCTGAGGGAACTTCCCGAGGAATTCCTGAGGGAACTTCCCGAGGAATTCCTGGGGGAACTTCTGGAGGAATTCCTGGGGGAACTTCTGGAGGAATTCCTGGGGGAACTTTCGGAGGAATTCCTGGGGAAACTTCCGGAGAAATTGCTGAGAGATCTTCAAAAAAAAATCCTGGGGGAACTTCCGGAAAAATTGCTGAGGGAATTTCCCGAGGAATTCCTGGGGGAACTTCCGGAGGAATTCCTGAGGGAACTTCCGGAGGAATTCCTGGGGGAACTTCCGGAGGAATTCCTGGGGGAACTTCCGGAGGAATTCCTGAGGGAACTTCCGGAGGAATTCCTGAGGGAACTTCCGGAGGAATTCCTGGGGGAAATTCCGTAGGAATTCCTGGGGAAAATTCCGGAGGAATTCCGGGGGGAAATCCCGGAGGAATTATTGAGGGAACTTCCGGAGGAATTCCCAAAGGAACTTCCGGAGGAATTCCCAAAGGAACTTCCGAAGGAATTCCCAAAGGAACTTCCGGAGGAATTCTCAAAGGAACTTCCAGAGGAATTCCCAAAGGAACTTCCAGATGAATTCCCAAAGGAATCTCCAGAGGATATCACAAAGGGACTTCCAGAGGAATTCCCTTAGGAAATTCCGAAGGAATTCCCTAAGGAACTTCCGATGGAATTCCCAAAGAAACTTTCGAAGAAATTCCCAAAGAAACTTCCGAAAGAATTCCCAAAGGAACTTCCGGAGGAGTTCCCAAAGGAACTTCCGGAGGAGTTCCCAAAGGAACTTCCAGAGGAAAATCCAAAGGAACTTCCAGAGGAATTCTCAAAGGAACTACCTGAGGAATTTCCAAAGGAACTTTCAGAGGAATTCCCAAAGGAACTTCCAGAGGAATTCCCAAAGGAACTTCCGGAGGAATTCTCAAAGGAACTTCCAGAGGAATTCCCAAAGGAATTTCCAGAGCAATTTCCAAAGAGCTTCCAGAGGAATTCCCGGAAGAACTTCTTGAGGAATTTCCGAAGGAACTTCCGGAGGAATTCCCGGAGGAGCTTCCGGAGGAATTCCCAAAGGAACTTCCGTAGGAATTCCCAAAGGAACATCCAAAGGAATTCCCAAAGGAACTTCTGGAGGAATTCCCAAAGGAACTTCCAGGGGAATTCCCAAAGGAACTTCAGGATGAATTCCCAAAAGAACTTCCAGAGGAACTCCCCAAAGAATTCCGGAGGAATTCCCAAAGGAACTTCCGGAGAAATTCCCAAAGGAACTTCCGGAGGAATTTCCAAAGGAATTTCCGGAGAAACTCCCAAAGGAACTTCCGGAGGAATTCCCAAAGGAACTTCCGGAGGAATTCCCAAAGGAACTTCCCGAAGAATTCCCAAAAGAACTTCCGGAGAAATACCCAAAGGAACTTCCGGAGGAATTCCCAAAGAAACTTCCGGAGGAATTCCCAAAGGAACTTCCGGAGGAATTCCCAAAGGAACTTCCGGAGGAGTTCCCAAAGGAACTTCCGAAGGAATTCCCAAAGGAACTTCCGGAGGAATATGGCGTACCACCGTGGATAACGGTTTGTTTCAGATTCGAGTCATTTTAATCTCAAGTAACTGTTTATTGAGAACGGCTCGGGTAGTTAGCAAATAATCCCTCAGTTTCTGTTTTTCTGGTTAGAGAATTCAAAACGCGATGTAACTATTCAGCATATGAAGTTTCATCCATTATCTTGGGTATTCCTTTAACTTCCCTGAAGAAGGCCCATACCAAGGATCGAAACGTTGGATGCAGTAGAATAACTGCGCTTTTCCGGTTTTTGAATTCTTTGGCTAGAAAAGCCAAGGCAGAAGGATTATTTTTTAAACATCAAGCACGACAAATTGTTTTCGAAAATAGCACCAATAAATAGAAAGAAAAGTAAAAAAGTGCCGTAAAGTACATCTACTCGCTCTTCAAAATAATTGATAGCGAATAATTCACGCTTCCCATGCCATGCTCTTCAGTTGCATCGAAAGCGAAAACGCCCTCCTACTAGGCGCGGAAAAAAACAACAAATCGATGCATGCGTACGTTTTCAGTTTGCAACCCGCGGTGTGCGCAATGAAAACCCTCGTTGAAACTCGATTTCAAGGTTTAGGTCGCAGGCAGCAGCTAGCGTATGTATGCAACCACACCGCACCACCCTCATCGCGTTCGTTCCATCGGAATCATTTTCAATGCAAAAAAAGTGGGGTATTTATCATCGAGACGGGGAAAATGCGCTTCGTGTACTGCAACGGCTCACCTTTCATGAATAGAAGTGCATTCAATCAATATCGAAGAGCCGAGGAAACACTGTGGATTCACGTTCAAAGGATGAATGAATGAAATACAAATTGCAGCGAACATCCCAACGAAAGGTGTTGAGCAGGTACCACCACAATGTTTATGCAAATCACGTCTGGAGAGCTTTGTCTGTGGGAAAATAAAATCAAGATTCTAAAAAAGTAACAGGAAAGGCGGAAAAGAGGGTTGCAGTATAAAACATTTGTAGATTCAGCCAGGGTGTTAAAAACAACTTTCTTTGTGTTTGGAATGAGTGCAAAGTGGAAGCCAATTGGACGATGAAATTAAATGATTTGAAGTCCCCCTCAAGGAAACCATGAGCTACGAATCCAGTCGAAGACAGCTTAAACTTAAGCTCTTGTTTAATACTTTTGTGGGAGAAGTTGATCCTGATGCAAAAGCCATTTAATAGGATAGATTCAACCCATCAATGTTGAACAAAGCTGCCCGATGTCAGTTGTATGAATAAGCCGAGCTTATATTGCAATCACTTCTAATCCACAATAAATGTCATCCATGACATCGTTGTCAGTTTCATTGTTTCAATTCACGCAGCATCCTCCTCAACAGGAACTAACAGCAGTCACAGCGTTCTGCTCTACCGGCTGCTGACTAAGTATTACATTATGGGTACATCAACCACGCCGAGCAATTGTGAGTGACAGTGAAAGGACATACAATAATATCCTCGCCCTCGGTTCTTCGGCACCCTCTCCTCCAGACCCCGTTTTGAGTTATAGAAATTTCCTTTATACATTGCCTGGTTTGAAATTTATTCAGTGCGGATGGCTCATTACTCATTGCTGTACTGTATCGAGTTGAGTTTGTCATTGTTACATGGTTCAGCAAATATACGGACTTCCATCTGCATATTTTCTATTTTATAAGCGGAATGGATGCGGAGAAAACTGACAAACGATGACAGAAGTCAAGCAATTTATCAATTATTCCGTAAACTTGCAATGGATTGACATCAAGAGTCATCACAATGAAAAACGTGCAAAAACGTGAACAATTGTGAGATCGGCCTACATATAATCAGATGAGTAGGATCCGCATCGTTTATTGATAGCGAAAGGTTCAATAGTTGTCTGCCTAATTGGGAAACCAACAAATGTCATTGATGACATGACACTTCTAGGAAAAAGTTTTCGATATACCTAGCCGATATACATGTTTCGACCTACAGCCCAGTAGCAATCGTTTCAAATGACATAACTTTCTGCCTTCCATCCTACTGAAAGTGATTGGTCGGAGTTCTAGTCTGACATCGACTATAAAAATAATCGTACTAATGAGTAAACAGTAACTTGGCTTAGAAAACTTAGCAATGGACTTCTATATAAATATTTAAAGAATATTAGGCTGTGAAGGTTGCGATTTCAGAATTAATTACACAGATTCTCAATTTTTTTTTCGATCCGGCAAATACAATTCAATATTATTGTTTGTGATTTCAATATAGCGTTGCGATAACTGAATCAAACAATTCGATCGTTTTTATTGTCTCGTCTGCGTCAAATTTCCTACCGTCGTCGTTGCAACCACGTCGCTGAATCAATATGGCATCAGTCCCGTTAACACCAATTGCATCGCATTTCGTTACGTGTGGCATAAATTGCAAATAATTACAATAATTGCTTCCAAACTCCAGATGTTCAACAACCACCATCCGTCGATGTCTCGTTCGCTACCGGCAGGACCAATCGTCGTGCGGCCATCTGTAATTAATATTTGGTGGTTGTAGAAGCAAGTATCCATTCGTTGACTCGAAAAAAGCAACCCTGTGAAGTCAAAAGGCGAGATTGATTTAATGATTGAAATGTTTCTCACTGGATGCAGATTGATCTGCTGGGAATTCTCGTTTCGAGTTCGACCACGGTACAGGACCAAAACCGCAGAGGACCTCGTTTGGAATGCAGTATGTGTCGCTTGGTTCTCGAAACGCGACGACAATTCGTAGCTCGCAGGAGTTGAGCATAACTGCATCGCTGCGCAATTTCGAAGCTCTGCCGCAGCGCACCGACGACCATAACCGCGTGGGTTCTCAATGGCCAAAAGAAGCAATTTTAATTGCTCGAAAATGTCGTTTTGCAAATACAACAACGGACAAGTGCGGATCAATCGAAACGGTGACGATGGAGATCGGTTGTGAGTTTTGAAATGCCGATCAACCGGCGCACTGTGGGGATTCAGATGGTCAAAACTTATAAATTATCCACCCATATCCATGGGTTGAGTCGACTTAAACATCTTGAAAGCTTCCAGTTTTGGTTACAATTCTACATTTCATAGTTTCCATATTTTTCCTAACAAAAACGGAGAAAATAGATGGAAAATAAGTCGTTTCCTTATTTCGAGATTTTACAGTGAACATGATAATCAAATGAAGCGATTAAATGAATTCCGTATTCTCCTGTTTCAAGATGATATGAAACCGTAACGAAGAAAATGTAATAGTTTCCATATCAAGGATTACATGGAAAAACTATAAACTTGGAAGACTTAATTTTAGAAAAGTCGCTCACATCCAGTGCATTTTTATTCAAGCAACCATCAAGCACATTGATCCCTTGGTCAGGGACTGATGTGGGAGCTGCTGTTGCTGCGTTGGTGAGTGCTATTGACGAGCTATTGACAGACGAGTGTAATGACGACGCGACGACGGTGCGATGGGCCGATGAGAGAGTGGTGTAATTGGCCAGAAGGGTGCTGACGTGACGGTGAGGTATTAAAAATGGAAAACTAAAGTTAATTGCCGGTGGATATACGAATGGGTAATGGTACAAGTTAACAAGCTTGCAGTCGTAGGTAACGGACATGAGTGCTGATCGTGCGTATTGTCCATATGATATGACAATTCAGTTTTACGAGATGCGGATTGTTGATTGGGTGATGGTTTGATAATTAGCGATATGTAGTTTGCATCATGAGATGAATCCATATTGGGGGTAATCAATGTCATATATTCAAATTAAGAAATAAAAAAAGTTATGTATTGGTTTTACAACGTTTAACGGCAACTGAGAATTTAATATCGATGCTTGCGAACTTTAAACAAGATCATGCTTTAGGCAAATTTCGAAATATCACGCTTTTCATATAAAAGCGTTCATATGGATCGTCACGCTTCTCTAAACCACTCCCACTTGAGCATGACCTCTGCTTCATAATATCTGTTTTACCATTCGTGTTTGGGTGCTGTAAAGTAAAAACAGTGGCATACCACTCAAATGATTTCATTTTGCTCAGCTACCGTTAATTGAGTTATTAAACGGTGTGTAACGCATAAATACCTTCGGAAGCGGGTCATTTGGCATAAAGTCATTTGACATTACGCCATTTGGCATAAGGTCATTTGGCACAAATAAATAAATAAAATTCCAATTTTTGCTTTTGAATGTTCTAATTGATTTTTGTTTTGTGGAAAATTCTTAATTGTTCATGGAAATTATGCATTATTCAGGAAATTTTTATATTTATTTATTGTTAATACCCTAATTCCATTTTAAGCAATTTCCTAATTTTTTATGAAATTTTTTTATTTTTTAAGGTGGAGTTATTTTTGTATTTTAATCTTGTTATCCCTCCATTGAATTTATGGTTGGCTCAGTGAAAAGCAGTGTTTGTTGTGCTTTCTTCTTCAAAAATAAAGAATCTATCGGGATTCGTTTGCCCGGAATAAGGCAATCAGTGACGCCGGGAGTGGGTGGGACAAGTAGGACATGTCCTACGCATGATTTTTCATGGGTAGGACAGTCAAAGCATTGTCCTACCCAAGTTTACGGTAAATGGAGTTATTGGCTGACAAGTATCTGCATGTAGGCAAAAGATGATTTCAAAGTTAATCAGAGTCTTAACAATAACCTTAGGGGTTTTATGGAAACAAGGATTTATTTATTTATTTAGTAAATTGGGCTCGATCATTTTGTAGCATGTTGATAACTCACTCCAGAGACTAAGTTTTCAAATGTGTTGTAAAGTGGACTTCCAGTGTAAAGGTTTTTCTACAACTCTGGCAACCAAATCGTTGTTTAGATTCCACATGAAACGGAGTTAAAGCTATGAGAATTCTACTGAATGATAACAAAATTTTAATCACGCTATAACTGCGTTGTAAATGGCATTCAAACAACGAACTGAGGACTGTTCAATTTATTGAAAGGACACTTTTACATGACGATAGATTGGTTAATTTCAATTGAGTTTGCTTTATCGTATATTATAATACACTGTCAATCAAATATAATTTTTAAAACGTGATAAGGCGCATATTGTCAAGGCTTTTCCAATTCCAAATTTTTATAAGCAAAATTGACAGTTTGTAAAAATGTAAATCGCCATGTCAACAAAATCATCGGATCGGATCGGAAAGAAACAGACTTTCAATGACTTATCGATATCCACAAACAGTAGAGCCTGTGGCAGCCCGAAAACGGAATATAAACGGCTGATAAAAATCCAATAAATTCAGATTGTTATGAATATCGGAAATCGGATTTCATTTCTAGAAGGTCAGATCTATATACATAAAAATGAATTTCTGTCTGTCTGACCCTTATGGACTCGGAAACTACTGAACCGATCGGCGTGAAAATTTGAATGCAGAAGTTTTTTGGGCCGGGGAAGGTTCTTAAGATGGTTTGAGACCCCTCCCCTCTTTGGAAAGGGGGGCTCCCATACAAATGTACCAGCAATTTCTGCATAACTCGAGAATTAATCAGACAATAAATCAATTTTAGACGAAACAAAGTTCGTTGGGTCTGCTAGTATTGAATATATTGATTGAATATATAACGAAAAAAAAACAGATTTCTAAAAAGATTGATGGTTTAAAAAACATAGACAATGCAAAGGCAAAGTTGCAGCAAAACCTTCCCACAAGAAGTCCACAACCATGAAACACATTTAGCTTCTGGACTTAGTTATTGGCAAACTGCTAAATGATCGAACCCAGTTTACTAAATGATCAAAAACATCGTTGGTCTAATGATTTTACAGAGGTAAAATAGTGGTTGTTGAAATCTGCAAATGAGATTGATTAAACAAATTTTAGGTAATGATAACACGGTGTGCCTGTGACGGTTATTAACGAAAAAAAATGTTCATCCATTCTGAACTCGCCTTTCGAAAGATATAATATCCAGGCGTCTGCTATGAAAATTTCAAAATATTTCATCTAGGGAATCGAAAGTTATAGCAGTTACAATTTTAATGATTTTTGCGTTCGATATTTCACTAATATGCAACCATATATACCGTGAATTTCCTCCTGATTACATCCAAATAAATTATCATCAAATATGCAATTTGCAACCTCAACCAACTATAACCTAAAACCTATTCTTTGAATAATAGAACAAAAATAACAAAGGATGTTAGAAATAATATTGTTCTAATGTCAATAACAAAATATCACCACAATGACCACAATACAGTATTCAAATTACAGAATTATTGCACTTCAATCTCCTAATCATACCAAAGTGTGAATATTGTCTATGACAGACAATTAACTACACTCTGTATGATGATTCTGCTTTTATTAAATATGATAATAGTTGGTAACATAGAATACCGCGCTGAAACAATTTTGTCTTTCATGGGTATTGGGTAGTTAGTAAGACTAGTAACCAACATTTAAACAACAATGTGCATCATTTGTTGTCTGTTATACAACCATCATCCAGTTCGATTCAAGCAGTGGTACAAAAACGAGTTCCATTTGGAAAAAAATGTGAAAGGCTAAATCACACGAGGAAAACCGCCTTTTCCGAAAGAACGGTAGACCGAAAGAGCATATATACCCCCACTTCGGAACGCCTCAACAATTTAACTGACTTGTTGAGCTACGATGCATTACTTCATAAATTAATGCATTTACTACATAAATTAACTGACACAGGGAATACTAGTATCCGACTTAGAACTAGAAGAGGGAAACCATCGCATTTCCATAAAGCCAGGTAATAAAATGAGAGATTTTAAAAGACTGAAACTATTTAAGAAATATTTCACTGTCATGAGACGAGTTTAGTACAATTCCATTCAATTCCACCAAATCGTATTACGTTTACATATACGTATTTCGACCATAACTGTATACACTTAGTTTTTATTTCTGCAGCTCGGCAAAAATCCGCACAGCCGTACGCCATCCAAATATAAAGCTGATATTCCGGCAAAAATGATGTTTGTTAGCTGATTTTTGGCAAATCATTTGCTGATTTTCAGCACTTTTGACAGAAATCTCGGCAAAAAACATGTTTGCTGGGGCACAGCTGTGCGAATCTTGGTAAAAGTTGACCATTTTGCTGAGATCCCGGTTAAAAAAATTAAGTTTGTAAGATCGTCTCGTACTTGACTCGACTCACGTCGAGACACTGAAGACGACCTTACAAGTCAACAAACTTGAGTCGAGTCAAGTACGAGACACTGAAGACGACCTTACAGTTGAGGTCGAAAAACGTATATGTAAAAGTAATACGATTTGGTGGAATTAAATGGAATTGTAGTAAACTCGTCTCATGACAGTGAAATATTTCTTAAATAGTTTCAGTCTTCTAAAATCTCTCATTTTCTTACCTGGCTTTATGGAAACGCGATGGTTTTTCTCTTCTAGTTCTAAGTCGGATACTAGTATTCCCTGTGTCAGTTAATTTATGTAGTAAATGCATTAATTTATGAAGTAAATGCATCTTAGTTCAACAAGTCAGTTAAATTGTTGAGACGTTCCGAAGTGGGGCATATATGCTCTTTCCGTCTACCGTTCTCGGAAAAGGCGGTTTTCCTCGTGTGATCTAGCCTTTCCCATTTTTTTTCCAAATGGAACTCGTTTTTGTACCACTGCTTGAATCGAACTGGATGATGGTTGTATAACAGACAACAAATGATGCACATTGTTGTTTAAATGCTGGTTACTAGTCTTACTAACTTACTAACCCAGTACCCATGAAAGACAAAATTGTTTCAGAGCGGTATTCTATGTTAAGAACTATTATCATATTTAATAAACGCAGAATCATCATACAGAGTGTAGTTACTTGTCTGTCATAGACAATATTCACACTTTGGTATGATTAGGAGATTGAAGTGCAATAATTCTGTAATTTGAATATTGTATTGAGGTCATTGTGGTGATATTTTGTCATTGACATTAGAACAATATTATTTCTAACATTCTTTGTTATTTTTTCTATTATTCAAAGAATAGGTTTTAGGTTAAAGTTGGTTTAGGTTGCAAATTGCATATTTGATGATAATTTATGTTGATGTAATCAGAAGGAAATTCACGGTATATATGGTTGCATATTAGTGAAATATCGAACGCAAAAATCATTAAATTTGTAGCTGCTATAACTTTCGATGCCCTAGATGAAATATTTTGAAATTTTCATAGCAGACGCCTTTCGAAAGAGTTCAGAATGGATGGACATTTTTTTTCGTTAATAACTGTCACAAGCACACCGTGGATAAATGAAGCACCTTTAAACAGATATTAGAGGCCCACGGAAAAAAGTTTCATACAAACATCGGAAGATTTTTTGAAATCTGAGGAACTACTAATATCCCAAATTCCGCCTTGAAATTTGATTCGTATAGGATTCTGAGCTCCGAAAATTCCTCAACGGCCTTACAGATGAGATCAAAATACGTATCTGTAAATATTACAACGTGGTGGAAATAAATGGAATACTATTAAATTAGTCTTATGACGTGTGAAGTCATTGCACTAAAAAAGCCTAATAATTTTCTACTAAAAAGATTATTATTAATCATGCGCTGTCTTTAATCGTTAAATCTGTAACCATTTCTGGAAGTTAATATAAAATCCTGGCAGTTAGCAGGTTTTGGAAGACCTTGATTCTCTTCTAAAAGCTATATCAATTTTGAAAATCGAAGCAAATTTCTCGAATCATGTCCGCAAGAACTCTGGACTAAAACCCTGATTAAATATTTTAAATTGATTATATGCCCGCCGCAAGCATAACTGTCCCATATTGTATGTAATGTATTGTATGGAATGTATTTCATATCAACATTCCTAACTGTTGCCCAAATCGGAGACAAGCTTGGTGGTCTAGTGGCTACCACTTCTGCCTATAAGCAGGAGGTCGTGGGTTTGCTCGCAGGCTCGCCCCTTTCATATTATGCAGGGGGAATGACGGCTTTGGCAGGTTTTGTTCTATTATTGTCAGGGGTTTTTTTATGACTGATTATGCTCAAATTTGGGCTAAACATTCTATGCGTATCAAAAAATATTGTGGCCAAATTTCATAAAATTTGGTCGAGCCGTCTTTTCCCCTATGTGAATGTGTGTGAGTGTGGCGTTTTTGGTAAGTCCAATTACACTCTTACTAACAGTTGCAAAAACTACCCCTATGGGAGTTCGTAGAGTTCTACGCACATTTCTTGAATAGGTGTTCGTTCTTTCCCCTAGAACATTCGCTAGTACATAGCCAGGACAGATCTCGACTGTTGGAGACTGCTTCTGTGGTAACGGATGGAAGAGACGCTACTATCATACAACAGTCTAGGCATTAGGAAATCGATTAATGCTAATGCCAATACCAGAACTGTTGCCCAAATTGACATTTCCCATTTGTTTTGTCCTACCCACGACTCGGAACGTGGATACACTTCTGAAGGCAATGATTGATGTGATCCCTTCTTTAAAAGTGGGTGCTTGCCCGGATTAAGGCAATGGTGGATGTGATCCCTTCTTTCAAAGTAGGCGCTTGCTCGAATTGAAGCAATGGTAGATTTGATCCCTCATTTAAAAGTGAGCGTTTGCCCTGCAATGATGGATATGATCCCTTCTTTCAAAGTATCTGCTTGCCCAGACTGAGGGAACGGTGGATTTGATTCCTTCTTCAATAGTGAGTGTTTCTTTTTTTTAAAGGTAGGCATTTGCCCGGAATAAAGCAAAGGTGGATGTAATCCCTTCTTTAAAAGTAAGCGCTAGCCCTTTTTGGGATAATGTTGGATTTGATCCGTGCTTCTACAGAAGGTCTTTGCAACAGGAATTTAGGATCATTTTTTTTAAGTAGCCGTTTGCCTGCAATAAGTCGAAAATGAATTTGATCCCTTCCATGGAAGTAGCTCTACCGTTTCGTTTGTCCGTCCTTCCGAAAAATGTCTTCCATCAGTCCAAATTTATCCAGAACATATCTTCGATCTAACGATGGCACAAATTCAAAAGTATCATCGATCTACTATATCATAGTGCAAACTGCCGAGCAGTCGCTAGGTTTCAGCCGAGATTCAGTTTATACATGAATAGAGTGTGAACGAGAAATATAGATTTTTAGCAGCAAAATAATGTATTTAATGTATCAGCGAGCAAGGTTATTTGAGAATTATTGAACTGTCACTTTTAACATTATTTTGATTTTAATTCGTGAATCAGACCAAAGATGTCAGGCGACCCGTGCCAATGGGATGAATGACCTGGGGGGTGAAATAATTAGCCAGGTCGTTAACGGAGCCTGAGGAAGTTCTTCAGAATGAGGGCCACACACCCCCAAGTGGTACACATGTGGTGCAAGCGAAATGGAGCTGGAGGTATTACTCGTAATACCCCCACAGAGAGAGGGACAAGAAAGAGCACAGAAGTAAGCTTTGCATGGTACGCATGGTCGATAGTGTTAGAATGACTGAAGTCTGGTGAGGCCTGGCAGGAGTGTCGGGGCACCTCAGAATTAGGGGACACGAAAGTCTCGCTATGCCTGGCAGGAGTGTCGGGGGGGTTGATGCTTCTGCTGCACCTCAAAAAAATGGAGACGTGTAAGGTAAGTTGTGCCACTCCGTTACAGGATGGGGTGGCCACCACACTGATTGAGGACTATTTGAGCTTCGAAATGTCAATAAGAGGGTACCTACTGTAAAGTACCTGAACCTCGACCTGACGACAGTATCCAAGCCCGGGTAAGTGAGCGAAAGGCACGCGTGACGTGCCGGGTGTTGGACGCCCAAACGATGCACAGGAGGTGCACAGAGTGGAAACAAATGGGAGATGGGGGTATTACAGCCCCCACGGAGCGAGTGACTGAATGTCAGAGGTGTGCTGAACAAGTGGTGCAAGCAAAAGGGACGGAATGTACGAGCGAACACACAAGTAAGCATCGCATGGCACGGATGGTACTAAGGGTGGCAGTGGGTGGTACCCACACACCCGGAGGGGTGCGCGAGGAGAGTCCCTGATTGGCAGGGAAGCGAGTGAGAGTAGGGCATTAATGCCCTCATGGAGTAATTGGACTGCCTAGGCAGTAAAACTTCGAGTTGTCGTGGCAGACAGTCGTCGCAAGACAGTCGCAAGCCGCTTCCACTAGGTGGCCAGTGGATGAAGACAGGATGAAGAGGATGAGTGGGTCTGCCTCGTAGCTGAGGTAGGAGAGGCATAGGAGCCACCAACGTAGGGTCGCCTCCGGCTTGGTAGACAAGTGCTGCCACCCTGTTGCAGGACGGAGTGAACACCATACTGAATGAGGACTGTCTATGTTGTAAGATGGCAGCATGGGGTACCTCCTGCAGGGTACCTGTAAGATTCTTGCAATCATTCGAGCGGCATAGGCAGGTGAGTGTTGGGGAACATGTGGTGCCAGTATGTCTTGTGCACATGTGGTGCATGGGGAGTACTAGGAGAGTTGAGGCGCATACGTGCACTTGTGTACGTCATGTAGGAGGCACAATGCCCAATAGTCATTCTCCGAAGTATTGCTTAATTGCGGGCCGGGGGAATGACTGGAGATGAAGGAGTTGGTTTTAGTGGTACAGTACCTGGGTACGCCTTCCCACCCCATGTGTCTGGTTGCAGATTTCCGTTACCTTCGTTAAAAATAAAATAAAAATAAAAATACTATTCAACCCACCTGTGCTCGATTATTTTGATAAAATCTTCAAAATGAGAAGCATCTTCTTTAGCTGATACATTGTTATGTTCAACAAGGCTGATGTACGATTGGAACTCCATATCCGATTCCAATACTCATCTGAATACATATCTGAAGAACGTTCTCCAGTTTTCGCCAAGTGCAATTTAACAGATCGTTAATAATAATTGTCATTTCTTTGGGTGAGTCGCGTCGCGTCGCATTGCACGTCGCGTTTACTCTAGCGGGCATCTTAGTATTTATAAAAGGTTACTGATGCTATTGCTTAGCCTATCGCCAGATCGTAGCCAGAATGTCCCGGGCACTATTTTTCTCATATTGCTGTTCAATGATAACGTCGGGCTATGTTTATTGATGACGATTACACCATGCTTGACACAGGCTCGATTTGTACTCATTGCGAAAAAATCTATACCAACATTTGAAAAGGATGTAACAACCAAAATATAATCATTTCAGTTTTTCATCTATAAACATAGCTTTATACATTAACAAATACACAGGATTCTGTTTTAACACGATTCTTTTTCGCTCTTATTTTTTATCGTGTGACTTCAATTTGTCACCAAAACCTTCGCAACATGTTTTGAAAAATCTTAAATAATTCAAAGAAAAATCGCATGGTAATTAATATGCGTTAAACATTTGGGATGGGTGCAAAATTGAGAAAATGCAAATAGTCTAAAAACAGAATCCAATGTAACTGGAATTATCGCACTATAGCTAATACGTCCTTTTCAACTGTTGGTCTAGAATCGTTACTAAATACAAATGCGAAAAAAAATCTGAGAGCTGCATCTTCCGATGAGCTATGACCAAGCTTCGGAATTCTCATTCATGTTCTCCTGTGAGCAAGTGTTCTCAAACAATATTTTATCCGGATAGACAGACGGGAGATAAACTCGTGAGCGCCGGCTTGGATAATTTAATTTAGCACCTCCAAATTCGCCATCTCGTGTATGTAGGTCCGCGACGGGATTCGAACCCAAAACAATTAACCACTCTTCCACACGAATTGATTGAAAGCAAACAGATAAACTTTTGTATCGAACCTTCTACTTATAGTGGCGCATCGTCAGATGCAATCAGTTTGGAGCGGAAACTGAGGGGCATATGCTTTTCGCGAAACATTCGAAGATGGATAACAATTTTTCGCACAATCGCTTGTGTCGGAGTTTATCGCACTGTCATTCCTCCGGATAAAGTGGAGGTGGAGAAATTTGTTGAGAAGTGAGTTAGTGAGAAATCCGAACCTTGCCCGTGATAAAACCACAACGCTCCGTTTTCACTTGATTGTATAGAGCAGCGGTTCTCAACCTTGGGTACAGAACAAAAATCAATAAATCAAATACTTTTGAATCCTGTCTACCCCAAACAGAGCAGTGTATGAAGGGCTGTGGGACAAAAAATCATAAGGACTAGCAACCCTATAACCAGAGACCGGCGGAGTGAAAACATCGGAAGAGGTTCGGAAGCCTCCAGTTGAGAGACACGAAGGTCTTTTTCTGAAAAGCTTTCAAGAAGCTTGGAAGCCTCCTGCCAATAAACTCGGAAGCCTCGTTTCAAGAGGCTCGAAAGCCTCTTTCAAGACACTTGGAAGCCTCCGTTCAAGAAGCTCGGATTCCTCGTTTCAAGAATTCTTCGGAATACATCTTTAAGGGGCTTGGAAGCCTCTTTTTAAGAGGCTTGAAAGCCTCCTTTCAAAAAGCTCATAAACACAGAACACAGGAGTCTCCTCTTACGATGCTCGGAAGCCTCCTTTCAAAAGGGTCGAAAGCTTCCTTTCAAGAGGCTCTGAAGTCTCCATTCAAGAGGCTCGAAAGCTACATTTAAAGAGGTTTGGAAGCCTCCTTTCAAGAGGCTTGGAAGCCTCCTTTCAAGATGCTCGGAATTCTTTCAGGAGGCCTTATTTCAAGATGCTGAAAAGCGTCCTTTCAAGATGCTCGGAAGCCTCCTTTCAAGACACTCGGAAACCTCCCTTCTAGAGACTCGGAAGCTCCCTATCAAAAGGCTCGTAAGTCGTAATCCTACTTTCAGGAGGCTTGGAAGCTTCCTTCCAAGAGAGTATGTAGGTGCAGCAATTGCAGGCAACGTACCGACACCAAAACATCCAGACAGTTACATCGCACAAAACATAACAAAAATTGAATATTTTTACGTTACGGCTGACTCCTAATGATATACAAGACTTTGCGAATTTTGACTTAAACCTATTGGATGATCCAGTAAATCAGACTGATTTGCCTTGCTACGCAATCACGAGGAAGGACTACTTGTTCTTATTTGGTGCAGCAATACTGAAAATCTGAAAATCAACGGAACGTGTATCAAAAAGGCAACATGTTCATACCAAAGACGACTTTTTGATGGTAGGCCCGGAGACCCTTAGTGTTTTATACCAATCGACTCAGCTCGACAAATTATGGTGATTTCTGTCTGTGTGTATGTGCGCAAAATGAAACTAACTCTTTTAGACACTTATCTTTATCCTATTGGCTTACAACAAGTTGCATCCGACGAGGAATCCTGTCCTATTGTTTCCTTTTGAAAATCTGCCAGATTGCAAAATATGATTAAAATACGATTTTAATTAAAAAAAACGTTAAGAAATTTTCACTCAAGTTTTTAGTATATCTTCTTCTTCTCATTGGCATTACATACCTAACCGTGTTACATTTAAAACATGTAAGCCAATAACATGTATAAACTTAGGGCGTAAGCAACAGTAAACAAATAAAAAGAATTCATGAATCTGTAGAAAATTCCACACAAATATGCAAACTTCCCATTGACAAAAAAACTTTTATATCATCAAACTTTTGTTTTCAATCCACTCTCCTCCTAAATACATACTCACCTTCAATAACTTCAGAAAAATATATTAAGCTCTTTTAGTGGAATGTATTCAACTGTCTAAGACGAGTTAAGTACTCTCCATTTAATTCCACCAATTATTTTCGATATCTTTGCAGATACGTATTTCGACCACAACTGTGTGGTCGTCTTCAAACAGTTGTGGTCGAAATACGTATCTGCAAAGATATCGAAAATAATTGGTGGAATTAAATGGAGAGTACCTAATTCGTCTTAGACGGTTCAATAACTTACCATTCCTACATTGTTGCAAGTGTACATTCACTCAAAACACATCAAATACATGAAACGGAAACTATGCAACAATTCGCGCACTAATTACCGACTGAACCAACCTCGGCAAAGTGCATATACTGGGTTACAACGACCAACAGCAGCAGTTTAACATTCTTTTCGAGGTTTCCAACGAGGACTTGTGAACAGACTCATTAGACCACCTGTCGGTTGATGTTTAAAAAGCGAAAATATGCCACCAAGGTGACATTATCCGCACGCCATTCTACAAGCCTCAAATCATCATGATCTACACCGCACTTTTGATTGCCCCCCTGCTGCTCGTTTTAAGCTTATTATTTGTGGGTGCATATCAGCAGCCAATGTGCGCGCGCAATTGATACCCAACGGTAAGTGGTCGGCGCTTTTGCGGTCTCTAATTCTGCTAAGGTTGGATACGTACTTAGATAATGGGTGCACCGAGAGTACACGAAATGCACTTGTATTAAAATTGTGTATGCTGCTGTACTGTCACAAGAACCAATCAAATAAAGAAATTACTCACGCTGCGCTGACTGTCACAACCGATTTTATGCAAACCCATAATTAGAAGGGTCGTTTCTTCCCACACTAGTGCCGTAAAATCAGCACGTTCTCAACGGAAAATTATCCACTTTTTATAGCTTTGGAAAGGTATCGAAAACAACTGTTATCATAAAGTTGTACGTAATTATCTTGGAATATTAAATGCGATATTGTTTTGTCACACCATGGAACTTAATCTACGCACCTGGATGTTGATAATAAAGTGATGGCAGGAATGTTATGCAGTAATAACTGACGTCGTTTATTTAAATAATGAATAACTGACAATACCAAGGTCAAATAAGTCGAAATAAAAGAGGCTATATATTTTTTTTAATCCTTGTTGACGAGTGTAAAAACGATAAGTATTGTGTCTTGTCTCGCGTTGCGTTTATTAGTGGCGTGGTGTTTTTATGTTAGTATAAACTACAAAAACCAAACATGAATATATCCCAGAACAGAAATAAATAAAACATAAAATTACATTACAAATCAAAAGTTGTTTGAATTTGTTATCTGATATGTCCAGAAATAATCAATACAGTAAATGAATAAAAAGAATGTTCTTTAAATAGCTTTTTAAATTATTATAAAGAAAATGCTTATTGAGAAGCAGTTCAAACAACTGTTCAATCTTGAATCCAAAATTATATGGAAAACGCTGAGAATATTTCTCAAGGACCGCAATCAGTTCGTCATCCTTACAACAAGGAATTACCCCCGCTACAGAATGCAAATAAAGATAGCAGGATTTCGCATTCGCATTCTCAACAAATTGCTAGCACTCTTTCCGTGACAGCAAAACACGAATCCTATGCAAATATCCTCGGCAAACTCCGCCTCCACCGCAACCCAATCTGGCGGGCGATCGTGATTGTTAATTATATTTTTATTAGTATCCCACCGTCACCTCATACCCCGTGATTGGGCACCCTAACGAACGGGCGAATGCCACTGTTATTCCAAGTTGGCGTGGTCTCGAATCCCTTTCTCATTTGATTGATAATTTGCTACCATAACATCGATTCCAGCAATCAGTGACTAACTTACGATTAACTCTTTCAGCAAGGCATACGTGGAAAAACATGGAGAAAAGTGGTTGAAATTAGATGAGCATTTTTTTATTTAAAATATATAAGGAAACTAATCGTTCTAAATAATCATAATTGAATTTTCCAGGAGATTTTAAATATCGCTAGACATGAACAAATGTCGAGTTAAAAAAATATCCGCCTTGTTTATATCGTCAAAGAATTTCGAGTCCATGGATTTCAATAAAATCGACTCACTATCCACGGTGCAGAATTCATGCAAATTGTATTTATTGACTCGTCGGTCTTGTCTGGGTGGTACTCGATAGGAAGTGTTGATTGCTTTTGAACGTTACGGACTGGAACGAAGCAAAAGTACGAGTCATGACTTGCACTTCTTGCGACGTATTAAATCGAAGTTAAGATACAAACTTGTCCATATATGTTCTCATATGGTGGGAACGTGCCTTGTGACTACCTACCTAATGATTTGTTTTGTCCGGAATGACACTTTGTGAATTGTGGGATTTATTCCGTTGGGAGTAATTTGAACTTGTGAAGCGGGTTGTCAAATACCTATGATTAACAACGACTGCAATTTCTTCGGTGGTACAAAGTATTATTCATGAGCAGTTTTTACCGACGCCAAATTCCTGTGATCTCATACTAATGTAAATTTTTTGTTCTTTCTCGTTACAGGTAACACCAAACCACTTTATATAACCATTCGGTTGGAGTATGGCAAATCATCATGCTATTCAAGGCAATCGAGGACCGCAATGCAATTGAGTAATCAGTTAACATGACTTAATACGACTTCGGTGAAGTAAAAGCGATATCTATCCAAACACATAAAAAATAAGTACAGGTTTCGCTTGTCACGATTTAACTCGTGAAAATAATAACCGATTATCGGGAATTTTTCTTTGTTCAATTCATCTTAAGTTTCGCAGTGATTAGTAGCGTATAGCAAAAGTGAACCTAGGTATAACATACAGTACCAAAACATGGTACATGGAAGATCTAAATTGTAACATGCTGGAATGTAGATCCCTTGAAGAAAGATTAACAAAAAAACCGGAACATTTTTTCCATGACCCCTGGTGTTCTTCGAGTAGTCCCACTCCCTCGGAAAATGAACATAAACATTACTACTATCAGCAGAAAACACAGGGCTCCCCCCATGAGGCCCTTTTCTCGGTAGCTTTGCTCGGTTATAGTACCCGTCGTGATGAACGGCTGGTGTATGTTACCACAATCACCATCATGGTCTGCCAGTTTGAGAACTTTTCGGTGATTTTTTAACTATTTTTATCTTTATCTCAACAAAAACGGTCATCGTTGACGTGACAAGTCAAAACTTCTACTTCAACAACGGTTTGGTGGCCACCATGCGTAAGTTTCGTTCCCTATCACGAGGCGCCTTGAATCCGCATCCAGTACAGCTTCATGACCCGGTTTTAACATCTCAGGTTTGTTTATCGTCCCGGTTCGGTGTCTTCCTGACCATGGTGACGTAGAATCCGACACTTTTTATCATTTTTAGCACTTACCAAAAGAAAACATTCGCCTGCATCACAGCATCGTAAATGGAAAAATTTGAAATTTTGGGAAAAAAAAAATCCGAGGAAATATATAAGAACTGAGGACTTTCGAATGAAAATTTAAAAGCATTTCACTAGGAAATTTCTAAAAATTTCACGTAGAAATATTGAAGATTTTTATTCGAAAATTTAGATGCAAATCCCTTGGAAATTAGAAATATTATCCGGTGGAAACTCAAAAACATTTCTTGTGAAAAAAATGTCAGAATTTGCCGCGGAGATTCCGAAGATTTTCTTGTTAAAATTTTGAATCATTAAAAGTGGAAATTCAGAAGAATTTTCCGTAAAAATTCAAAAAGTATTCCTCGGCAATACGGAATAAAATTGCGTGGGTAGTCGGAAGGATTCCCCGTAAAAATTCCAAAAGAAAATGATTCCAAATGAAAATGTAAAATGATTTTTCGTTGAAGTGTTGACAAACTTCCCTTGGAAATTTAAAAGACTTTCTCGTGGCTATTATGAAGAATTTCCCATTGAAATTCGTAAGAGTTTCCTGTGAAATGTTAAAGAATAGCCCATAGAAGTTCGGAAGATTTTTTCGTTTTAAATGCAAAAGAATTACCAGTGGAAACTTGAAAAAAAAATTCGTTGAAGTTTTGATGAACATTCATTGAAAATTTAAAAAAATTTCTCGTAGAAACTCGTAATAATTTTCGAAGAAACTTCAAATTTTTATCTGATGGAAATTCGGAACAATTTCTTGTGAGAATTCCGAATAATTTCCCATGGAATTTGGGAAGAATTTTCCGTATTAATTCGTAAAAATTTCTTGTGCACAGGAGAATTTGCCGTGGAAACACGGAAAACAATTCCATGGAAATTCGGAATTTTGGAGAGAAAAAAATACGGTAGGAAGTCGGAAGAATTTCCCGTCGATTTTTTTCCTGGAAATCTGGAAGAATCTTCCGTGGAAATTCGGAAGCATTTTTCATGGATATTCGGATGAATTTTGCGTGGCAATGCGAAAGAAATGGCAGCAAAATAAAATTTCCATGAAGAATTAGAAGTTTTCCCAATTGCCAATAAAGAAGTCGAGGTATGAGCAATAATTAATATAAAATTTCCACAAGTAATGCAAAATTTTAATAAGCAATTTAAAATTTCCACAAAACAAAAATAAATTAGCGCTTTTAAAAGCAAAAGTTGCAATTATAAAAGAAGAATTTTCCATAAAAAAATCAAAATGCTCCACGGGAAAAAATACAAAATTTTGATAAATAAATCAATATTGGCAATAAACAATTATAAAGTCTTCCACAAACAATTTTCTAAAAACATTGAAAATTTTCCACTAAATCTATATACATAAAAATGAATTTCTGTCTGTCTGAACCTTATAGACTCGGAAACTACTGAACCGATCGGCGTGAAAATTTGCACACACTCAGTTTTTATTTCTGCAGCTCGGCAAAACCCGCACAGCCGTGTGCCCAGCAAAATAAAAAAAAAACTGATATATAATGGGGTTTGATAGCTGGGTTTCGGCAAATTATTTGCTGATTTTCAGCAACTTTGACAGATATCTCGGAGAAAAACATGTTTGCTGGGGCTCGGCTGTGCGAAACTCGGTAAAAGTTCAACAAATTGCTGAGATCCCGGTAAAACAAATTAAGTGTGTATGCAGAGGCTTTGGGACCGGGAAATATTCTTAAGATGGTTTGAGATCCCTCCCCGCTTTGGAAAAGGGGGCTCCCATACAAATGAAACACCAATTTCTTCATAACTCGAGAATTAATCAAGCAAATGGAACCAAATCTGGCATGTGGAGGTTTTGGAAGGGAAGATATGTTTCTGTGGTGGTTCGAAACCCCTCCCTCTTCTGGAAAGGGGGGCTCCCATACAAATGAAACAGAAATTTCTGCATAACTCGAGAACTAATCAGAGAATAAATCAATTTTAGGCGAAACGAAGTTCGTCGGGTCTGCTAGTAATCAATAAAGAGCAATAAAAAAACGAGCAATGGGTTATGTTTTAAACGTAACGTATTTACATTTAACTGTTGAAATTATGGGGTTTGATTATATGTATTGATATTGGAAACCAAAACTTCCATGCTGTGTAGAATTATTAGCAATTTTTTTTCATTTCATATTTTATATAATATAATTTTATATTATATAATAATAATTGCTATGTTTTAACTATTAAGCCCTTACAGATTTTTTTTTTGAGCATCCCCCGCATAAATAGTTTTTATTTCATTCTTCATTTTTTATGCGCTCTGTGTTACTGCTGGAAATCGAACACAAGACAATCGGCTTGTAAGGTGAACGTGTAGCCAACTACGCTACGGGATCCCTGTTTAAAGATATCTTATTGATGATAGTATTTAAAGTTTAAATATTCTATTAATAAATTTGTATACCTGGGAAAAATGTGCTATTTTATGGGAACTGTCTAGTTTTCGCAACCAACACCACTGCATCCGAATATCATCAAGCATAGAATGCCAAAAAAAATTGTCCTCTTCCTCCAAGCATATTCGCAGACCCACTGGCAGCACTCCCGCTGGCGACTGCATGCTGTATAGGTACGTTAACACAGCGAACGATCGAGAAAAAACCCAGATTAATCCACCTAGCGGTGATGGTGCCTTTCTCGTTTTTTTTTCAAGTGAGTAATTTCTAAGCACTTTGGGAATGAAAAAAAAAAAGTATTTTGGCCATAACTTCTGAGCCCATAATCCGATCCGGTCAATTTTGGATAGGAAACAATGGGACAGTATTCTGCGTCGAATGCAGCTTGTTGCGAGCAAATCGGCAAAAGGTTAGTGCCTAAAAATGAGTGAGATTTTTTTTTGAAAAAAAAGTATTTTGGACATAATTCCAAATTCCATCGTCCGATTCCGCAAATTTTCAATATGAAACAATGGGACAAGATTCCGCGCCGAATGCAACTTGCTACGAGTAAATCCGTTAAAGAGAAGTGCTTAAAAAGTGAGTGAGAACTTTTCTTGTAAAAAATGTATTTTGGCCATAATTTCGAAGCCCATAGACCGATTGAGCCAATTTTCAATACGAAACAATGGCACAAGATTCCGCATCAGATGTAACTTGTTGCGAGCTTTAGGTTTAGGATAAGTGCCCAAAAATGAGTGACATTTTTTCGCGATTTTTCAATTAAAAAATGTATTTTGGCCATAACTTCTGAGCCCATAGTCCGATCTGGCCAATTTTCAATAGGAAACAATGGGACAAGGATAAGTGCCTAAAAAATGAGTGACATTTTTTTTCGCGATTTTTCTATTTAAAAAAATGCATTTTGGCCATAACATCCGAGCCCATAGTCTGATCCGGCCAATTTTGAATAGGAAACAATGGGACAGGATTCTGCGTCGAATGCAACCTGTTGCGAGAAAATCGGATGATCATAAGTGCCTGGAAAATGAGTGACACTTTTTTCGCGAGTTTTCTATAAATCAAAGTATTTTGGCCATAACTTCTGAGCTCATAGTCCGATCTGGCCAATTTTCAATAGAAAACAATATTAGATTTTGATTTGCGTCGAATGCAATTTGTTGCGTGCAAATCGGATGAGGATAAATGCTTAAAAAATGAGTGACATTTTTTTCGAGATTTTTCTATTAAGAAAATGTATTTTGGCCATCCGATCCAGCCAATTTTCAATAGGAAATAATGGGACAGGATTCTGCGTCAAATGCAATCTGTTGCGAGAAAATCGGATAAAGACAAGTGCCTGAAAATGAGTGACACTTTTTTACTCGAATTTTCTGTAAAAAAAAAGTGTTTTGGCCATAACTTCCGAGCCCATAGTCCGAACTGGCCAATTTTCAATAGAAAACAATGGGACAAGATTCTGCGTCGAATGCAATTTGTTGCGTGCAAATCTGTTGAGGGCAAGTGCCTAAAAAATGAGTGATATTTTTTCGCGATTTTTCAATTAAAAAAAAATATTTTGGCCATTGCTTTCGAGCCCATAGTCTGATCAGTCCAATTTTCAATAGGAAACAATGGAACAGAATTCTGCGTCAAATGCAATCTGTTGCGAGAAAATCGGTTAAGGATAAGTGCCTGAAAAATGAGTGACATTTTGCGCACACACACACACACACACACACACACACACACACACACACACACACACACACACACACACACACACACACACACACACACACACACACACACACACACACACACACACACACACACAGACATCACCTCAATTCGTCGAACTGAGTCGATTGGAATATTGGTATATATATATTGGTATACTATGGGTCTCCGGGCCTCCTATAAAAAGTTCATTTTTGGAGCGAACATATAGCCTTTACGTATACTTTGTATACGAGAAAGGCAAAAACACAAAGAAAATCTTGCGGTAAACCTAAATGCCCGTGACTTACATCATTCTGATGTCCGTGTTAGGAATTCACGAACGGAATTGGTTACATCTGAAATTTTTACTTACTTTGACAAAAAATAAAATGTTCAATGGCCTATCGTCTTCTTCTTCTTCTTATTGGCATTACTTCCCCACACTGGGACAGAGCCGCCTCGCAGCTTAGTGTTCATTAAGCACTTCCACAGTTATTAACTGCGAGGTTTCTAAACCAGGTTACCATTTTTGCATTCGTATATCATGGGGCTAGCACGATGATACTTTTATGTCAAGGGAAGTCGAGACAATTTCCAATCCGAAAATTACCTAGACCGGCACCGGGAATTGAACCCAGCCACCCTCAGCATGGTCTTGCTTTGTAGCCGCGCGTCTTACCGCACGGCTAAGGATGGTCCCGAGGGCCTATCGTAAATAATTTAAATTTGCAATGAAATTGATATATCTTCTTCTTATTGGCATTACATCCCTAAACTGGGACAGAGCCGCCTCGCAGCTTAGTGTTCATTAAGCACTTCCACAGTTATTAACTGCGAGGTTTCTTAGCCAAGTTACCATTTTGCATTCGTATATCATGAGGCTAACATGATGATACCTAATGCCCAGGGAAGTCGAGGCAATTTCCAATCCGAAAATTGCCTAGACCGACACCGGGAATCGAACCCAGCAACCCTCAGCATGGTCTTGCTTTGTAGCCGCGCGTCTTTCCGCACGGCTAAGGAGGGCCCCTGAAATTGATATATAAATCTTCAAAATCCATCGAAAGATAAAGGCGCTAGTAACGTTCGAATCTTACCTTTCAACGTAACGCTCTCGATTTCCAAACATTTGAATGACGCCCAGTATAGTAAAGAAATACGTAAGTCGTACGTCAACAAAAAATCCTTGAACAAAGACAAAAAACAATAAAATTGATAAAAAAATTTCCTCGAACTTCGAACGCTTTCAAAGAAGGGGTCATCTATGGAGAAATGCTCAGTGTATTGCTTTGTTATATTTTTTTACGGAAATTTTGCAAATTTTTAATTGCTCTTTATTGATTTTTTCGTAAGTAATTTTTTAAATATTTGTGGAAAACAAATTCATTGTATGGAAAATTTTGTAATTGTTTATTGCTAATATTGATTTAGGGTAAATCACTACTTGGGCCTATGGACCCCATTCCCGGCTCACTGCACAGAAAGCTAATGATTTATACTGTTTAGTAGCCGTAGGTTTATGATTGATCATTTTAAAAAAAGTCTATTTATCTCGCACAATACTCTACATTTTTCAACCATTTATTTCACTCCTAGTTGAGAACTCCTAGTTAAGAAAAAAATGTAGATTTCAAGTTTCGCTCTTCGTTGCAACTCCACTGAGCCGGAGTGATTCTTTCCACTTTTTACAAAACGGTATCATAAAATAAACACCTACCTGAAAATCGTCACAGTGCTCGATACAACCATTGCTTCAGGCTATTTATCACCACACAATAATGCTAAACTCACGCACTTCAATCTTTTGTAATTGTTCGTATCACTAGATTTTATATAAAAATATTGGAATACATTTGAAAATGTATCCTCAAACCGAACAAAAAATCACCTCGGCCCAAGAACTTCTAGCTGTACAGTGCTGCCAAAAGGCCATAAGTCTTATTTTAGTATGAAGATAATCCTTCATCGTTAATAGGAAAACTGTCTAATACGTTGACGCTATCATGTTATTCATAATTCTCTCGATTTCAAAAGGTGGAAAAGATATTGTTTTTTAAGTGTTTGGAAGAAATTTGGATGAGTGAAAATATCTTCTCAACTAAATAAAAAATATTTTAAATAATATCATCTGGCATCTTGGTGTCGTGCCACATGCATATTTTTGTTTACGTCGCATTTTCTACCGTCCCGAGAGAGTGAATGAGAGTAAGATGTTGAGAGATTGAGTAAAATATTGCGTATGCCGAGGAGATTTGGGGTATGCCGGATAAGCAATCGCCTATGACTGAAATGAGTGCTGCACCATGTTAATTTAAATCAAATAAAAGCTTTTTCAAGCGGTGTTTAGCAAGAATAACTATTTTTGAAGCAGAGGTGAACCCCATCGCAATATTACACGGCCCACAAAATTCAGAAAAGTTGCCCCTAGTCATAAATATCAATTAAATAATGCAGTCGTGCGAATATTAGGCCGGGAATGGGGGGAGAAACCCTATTTATGGAAATTGAGTATTTTTTTTTGTTGAGCATTTTTATTTCATTATGGAAACTTCTTCTTTAATAATTGCAATTTTTGCTTTTGAAAGTGCTCATTTATTTTTGTTTTGTGCAAAATTCTTAACCTTAAAAGACCCAGGATGAACGGATTTTTATTCACATGACACGCATTGAGCACCTGATCGTCGGAATTCCTCGCGGTTTCGTTTGTGCTAAATGGGATTAGCTATATTTCTGCCTTGATACATTTTCAGACCGAAATTCCTGTTCAGATACGAGTTATTGCTAGAAATAAGTATGGACGGGAGTATTTTTCCTGTAATACGAGTATCACCTCAATGTTATGGGTTGCAGCCCGAAATTTATCAAATCAACCATCACACCATCTCCAAAATATATTTGTAAAGATTTCTAGTCGATTCCAATGGTTTTAATATTTGAGCAGGGCAAGATTGACTCCATTCAGGGCCAGATTCAGGGGCTCAAATGGTACAGTATGGGCTACAAAATCAATTACAATGAAATATGCATGCGGAAATGGGCATGTGGCTGCTCAAACTTTACAAATCAGGAGTTTAAAAAATTTCATTTTCCATTGACATTGACCACCTGAAATTCTTACCAGGGCCGAATTCAGAGGAAATGGGGAATTACAATGAAACTGGGCATGCGACCGCTCAAACTTTATAAAAATACACCAGGACCTCAAAGAATTCTGTTTGAATTTAAAATTGACCTTCTGAGATTTTGACATGGGCCGGATTTAGGGGTCGAAATGGGGAGAACAGGGGTCATAACACCAATCACAATGAAACTAGGCATGCGGCTGCTCAAATTTCAGGAAACACATCAGGAGGTCAAAGAAAATACCAGGAATGCAAAGAATACCATTTCGAATCGAATTTGAATTTTATTTCAAATCGGATTCGATGATTTGTTTTATCCTTTATTACCATGTAAGTCCTATGTACCATCTATGGTGGAGTTTAGATGGAAGGCTTTACATGGAAGTGAATGACCATGAATTGCAACGCAAAAATCGTGCTGGTCGCGTAACCAGAATGTCTGACAACAACCCGATGTTAATGGTTTTCGATAATGATCCGACGAGTACAATAAAGTGAGGTGGGCATGGTGAATCAATGAGCGATGATGAAGCGGGCCCTCCATAGACAAAACATTAAAGTTATGAGATCAACATTGGGCATGAAACATTAAAGGTAACGGATTTTCGGTTCTTCATCTCATAGCTCGTTCGCAAAATTAAAGAAATTCAATTTGATTTGTTAATTATTTTTGTGATTTTTATTCTGCGCCAAAAAATATTTGCAAAAAAAACCGACAAAATTGGTAGTTTATTTGCATGATTTTATCTTGAGAAGTTTGAGTAGTCGCATGACTTTGCTCATTCATTTTTTTTTGGCCTGGTCCAACAATTATGACCCCTGAAGGCGGCACCCCGAGTAGAAGCCGTGATATTGATAACACAACATGATATGAACTTGTTTGAAATAAGAATAGAAATAACAAGCCGGGGTCACAACACCAATTACAATGAAGCTGGGCATGCGGATGCTCAAACTTTATGAAAACACATCAGGAGCTTGAAGAACTCTGTTTGCAATTGAAATTTCGACCAGGGCCGGGGGTCAAAATGGGGAGAGCAGGGGCTATAACAATCAAACTGGTCATGCTGCTGCTCAAACTTTATGAAAACAAATCAAGAGCTCAAAAAATACCATTTTTTGGAAAAATATATAACGCTCTTTTAGTGGAATGTATTCAACCGTCTAAGACGAATTAAGTACTCTCCATTTTTTTTTTTTTTTTTAAGTGATTTTTAAATGAATGCTATTTGAAATTGAAATAGTTCTTCTGAAATTTCGACCAACGCCGGATTTAGGGGCCGGAATGGGGGAGAGCAGGGAACATAACACCAATTACAATCATACTGGGCATGCAGTTGCTCAAACTAATAACTAATAACTAACTAATGGCATCAGGAATGCAACAACCATTTCAATTTAAAATTGAATAAATCTTTCGGAATGATGTCCAGTCCTTGGTAGATGATAATAGCTTATTAACAGTAAATCGTGATATTGATAACAAAACACGATATGGACTAAAAATAGTAAATAAGAGTAAAGATGACAAGCGAAAATAACAAAAATTTGCACCGGACTGTCAATAAAATATCAGGTTTTGGTATTAACGAGAACAAGCTAATAGCTCAAGATATTAAAAAAGTTCTTGTTCAATTGCAAACAGAGTTCTTCGAGCTCCTGATGTGTTTTCATAAAGTTTGAGCATTCGCATGCCCAGCTTCATTGTAATTGGTATTGTGACCCCTACTCTCCCCCATTTGATCCCTGAATCTGGCCCTGGTAAGAATTTCAGATGGTCAATGTCAATTGAAACTGAAATTTTTAAAATTCCAGATTTGTAAAGTTCGAGCAGCCACATGCCCATTGCCGCATGCATATTTCATTGTAATTGATTTTATAGCCCACTCTACCACTATACCCCTGAATGGCCCTACCTTACTCAAATATTGAAACCATTGGAATCGATTAGAAATCTTAATAATAATTTTTTTAGATTGTGTGATGGTTGATTTGATAAATTTCGGGCCTGAACACGTCCAGAACATTGAGGTGATGTTCGTATTACAGGAAAAATACTCCCGCGCACACTTATGTTTAGCAATGGATCTGAACAAGAATTTTGGTCTGACAATGTATCAGCGCAGCTTAAACCGCGAGAAATTCCGACAATCAGGTGCTGAATGCAAGCCATTTGAAAAAAAAACCCGTTCGTCTTGGGTCTTTTAGGGTTAATTGTTTGGGGGAATTTTACATTATTTGTGTAAATTTTATATTTATTTATTGCTCATACCCTGATTTCTTTATTGGCAATATCCTATTTTTCATGGATAATTTCTATTTTTTTAGTGAGAGTTTTTATTTCAGTCGAAAGAAATCCCAGTGAAAACTTGGAAGAATTTCTCGTTGAAATAGAAATTTGGAAAAAAAAATTTAGTGAAAATCTAAAGTAATTTATCGAGATAATTCGGACGGATTTCGGGAGGAAGTTGGATCATCTTTCCCATGGAGATTAGAAAAAAATCCCATAAAAATTTGAAAGATTTTTTCTTGGAAGTTCAGTGGAAGTTTGGAAGAATTTTCAGTGAAAATTTGGAAAAAAAATCCGTGGAAATTGGAAATATTTTTTTCCGAGGTAATTAAAAAGACTTTCCGCAAATCATTCGAAAATCATTCCCGTGGAGATTAAGAAAAAATCCCGATGAAATTTGAAAGTAATTTCCTTGGAAAATTGGAAGAACTTCACGGGGAAATTCGAAAACAAATACCAATTGTATTCAAAAGACTTTGCCATGGAAATTTGAGAACATTTCTTGTAAAAAAATGGAAGAATTTAAATTGGAAACTTTGATGAAATCCTGTGAAAATCCATAAGAATTTTTCTTGGAAATTTGAAAGACTTTTCCGTGAAAATTAGAAAAATATTCCTCGAACATTTCGAAAAATATTCCGTGGCAAGTCAGAGAATTTTTTTTAGTTAAAACTTAGTAAAAACTATTTGAAAATATTGTCAAATTTTCCGTGGTGATTTGGAAGAATTTATAAGAAAAAATTCTCGTGGAAATTAGAAGGAATTTTCCGTGTAACTTTGAAAGATTTCTCCGTGAAAACTCTGAAAATTTCGCATGAAAATTTGAAAGACCTTTCCATAGAAATTCGTAAAATTTCGCATGGAAGCTCGAGAGGATTTCCCGTGGAATTTTGGGATATTTTCGGGTGAAAATTCAAGAGAATCTCTCTTGTAATTTTGGAAGGATTTCCCGTGAAAATTCGGATGAATTCTCCGTGTAAATTCGGAATAAAATTCCTTGGAATTTTTTTCGAATTTATCGATGAAGTTCGGAGGAATTTCTCTTGGAGATTTGAAAGAAAAAATCTTTGGAATATTAGAAAAAAAATTTAAACGAAATTCGGAAAAGAGTCCATGTGGAATTTCAGAAGAACATCGCGGGGAAATTTAAAAAAAAAATCTTTTGAATATACGGCAGAATATCCAGCGAAAACAATTGATCCTTTTGTTTAAGAAACTGCATATGTAACATTTTTAGCCAAAATGAGATTTTTATATATTCTGAATCATCGTCCATCGTCAAAAAAATACGTATCTTGGCAAAAAAAAGAAAAAAAAAAATTTATTCAGGAATGTATGATTTTTTTTTTTGTTTGAGAAACTACATATGTGCACGCACTTTGAACAGCAATTATGGAGTACTGCTTACAGATTTTGCACTGTAAGTGCCCAAGAGTGTTGAGTTATGCCAAAACTATTGAGCTGTATAAAAGAAATCGAAAGAATCGGTGCCAAATTGTTCAAATACAGTTTTTTGTTATTTTTTCGAAATTGTCGGAAAAATTTACCATGGATTTTCAGAAAAAAAAAACCTGTGGAGATTCGGAAGATTTTTTTGTGGAAATTCGAGAAAAAATCTCGTTGAAATTTAAATGGTTTTCCCTAGGCAATTCGATATGATATTCCTTAGAAATTCAGATGAATTTCCCGTGAATATTCCCAATAAATTCCAGGAGAAATTCGAGCTTTAGTGAGTTCATTATTATCCGCAGTCGTGTTTCTCCAGTAAGCAGATCGGCCGATCACCGTAACTTTGTTCTGCTTTGCGCGAGTGAGGAAATAAATCAGAAAGTTAAAGTTTGTTCCTTGTCCAGTCGTGTTTCTCCAGTAAGCGGATCGGCCGGTCGTCGAAATTTAGTTTTGTTTTGTGCGGAAGTAGTTTGCAGTAGCCATCGAGCAAATGAGTACAGAGTGCTGCGCTTCCGTTCAGTCGTCCAAAACAGGATTCTCCTCAGTTTGTATATGCCACCGGGCGTGCATGGTTTAACATTTTTCTCGTGGCGAGACAGTGGATTAGTGTTATTTCCCATCGCATCACTTACCGAAGAGAATTCAGATAAATTATCCTTTGTAACTAAAACGATATCCTATCCCAAGACAATTGTGGACATGCAGAGGTATACTCGATCTCTAGTTGCAACGAGAGTCGGACTAACAATCCTTCCCTTTCTATATGACCGTAAGAACGTGGCCGGCTCCGTTAATAACTTTAGATATTTGAGCTCCCGAAACGTGTACATTGAGAATGGGTAGCTGGTCCCAAGCCCCATTTATTGTGTTCTATGTTTCGCAAGTTCTAGTCAATCACGGAGTAGCAACTACGAATTGTGCGGTCATAATGCTCATGCTTCAGTGAGTTGATTATTATCTAAAAATTCTAAAAAAAAAAATGATTTGATTATGCTGAATTGTTACTCAGTTCTCTAGGGTAATTGATTGTTTACGTCCTCCAGTTATAGTTATGCAGATCTCTTAATTGTGATCCCTCTTATCGTAAATACTGAGAAATTGATAAGCTAAAAAAATGCAATTTTATCATTCATTTCCCAGAATATCTATCATATTAATAGAGATATCGATTCCCAAACATGGTCTTTATGAATAATAATCATACCCGTTTTTTTGTAATATTTTTTAAAGCCAGTATCAGTAAAATGTCTGATTTATTCTCAAAAGTTTCCCTTTGTCTACATCATTTTCACGGCTATCTGATTGAACAGAACAACATATTCGCACAACAAACAAGCCGCACAGGCTGATAACAATGCCAACCATGCGATTCATCTAAACCATTCTAATTCCAACTGGTTCAGTATGGCAAATGTATTGCCCGGTCGCACAACTCGCAATCATCGACACGCGGTTCTACACCGCCAGATGCATGTTTTGTGTAATTTAACTGTCACCGCAAATATGAAAATGAACGTGTCAGACCCGTCATGTCCCATTTGTGGCGACACTCTCCTGGAGGTCCTGCCTGAATTTCAACCAACCAACCAGCCACGTGCTCTATCCGTCCGGTTCGAGTGACGGCAAACGGCGTTGCCTCTGTCAATCACTTACGGTGTGTGTACTCACTCATTCAGTCACCTACGTCCTACAAGGTATTACGTACGACCAGTAATAACAAATCGGAGTGTGGGAGCGCAAATTATCTCACGTATGGAATTCTTTTAAAATATCTGCAACGGAAAATTGCAATGCAGTCGCATGATGGAACGGTTTCATTTGTCCACGTTACTCTTCTATGTACGATAGCCTTTAAAATTCTAAGGTTCGTTTCGCGATAGGTATACCTCCTTAACTAAGTAAAAATATAATAGCTGCTCTTCCTCTTCATTGTTGTCGTTACATCCCTATTTCGACAGTGCCACTTCGCCTCTTACCATAGTTATTAACTGAAATGTTTCTCAGCTACCATTTTTGCATTCATATTTCATGTGACGACTAAAACGATGATATATAAATGCTCAGAGAAGGCATGAGAATTCTCAACTCGGAGTTTTCCTATATCGGACAGAGAATCGACCCCAGCCATCTTCAGCATAGTTTTGCTTAGAAACCGAACACCTTACCTATAGGCTAAGAAAGGCTCCTTATAACGGGCGACGATGATGAAAATTCCTCAAACGTGAGATCTCACAATACGTACTTTAAGTGAGAAAAATTACTTCCATTAGAGAGTTTTTTTTCGCAACACTGACCTGGATCTTGATTAATGCACGCGGAAGTTTTTCGCCAATTATTGCACTCTGGCAGAAGGACTATCACTAGGGTGAAGCAAAAAAAATTGACAAAGAAAAAGCAAGTGCTAAACCTAGCAAAATGAAAATAAACAACAAATCTTATAATAGTGAGTAGAAATAAAAATGATAGAGGATGTCGACAAAACAATTTATTTTTTTCTTTCGCTGGCATATCATACCCGCGTAGCAGCGGCTAGAAATTTCCTATAGTCCGAGCTGACTTCGAATTCAGACACTTTCAGCATGGAAAGCCCCATTGAAGGACTGCTTTTTTTGGATACCCTAACCATCACCCGTCTAGTAGGTAAAAATTACGTCGGTCAACAAACGCTGAACTTTAAGCTTCGTTGAGGTTAATCTCCGTATTATTCACTTTCGTCTGCTTCGGACCAAACGCGATCGGGGAGTGCTTACAAATAAAATGGCAAGGTGAAAAACTCTTAACTGCCGCACAATGTGATACCCCTGCAGTTTGGTAGCCACAATTAAGGGTTCCGCTCTGTAGTTTCGCGGTACGCTCAAGGATGAAAAAAGCAAACCACTGCCGGCAAGCGGTATGATCGGCCCAATGGAGGAAGGCGAAAAATTTCCAATCCCGTCTCAAGTGAAGCTGCTGCAACACCTTCCCGTCCGCTTGTTGAAGTCTAGATCTTTAAGTGCTTTTTTCATAAGGCCACATGCATTTCAAGGGGCTTCCACCATAAATTCATTAATAGGTATGAAGAGTTTTTGATTGAAACAAAAATCGTGAACTCGGCTACTGCAAGATTCGAATGCACTCCACCGCTCAGCAGAGCACTGGGTAAATGGAGTATGGGCTCTTTATTCCAGCGCCTCATCGAATGGCGATGCTTGACCGCTTGTGGTAAATTAAGTGGCAGGGTGTTGGTAGCCCTCTAATTGAATTAATTACGAGGGCCCGTAGCAAATGGCGAATGGATAATCTGGGGGTTACAAGTGATGGTCCCGGGGGTATTGTATAACTGGCAGCCAGCGTCATCGGTCATCATCAGTGGCACGTAATGCGATCAGCTGGGAATAGGCGTCGCTGGCTGGGAAGATCCCAGACAGCCCAGATGAATAGCTCGTGTGTGTGGATGAGGTGTGAGATTAATGATCGACCTGAATTGGTGTCGTGATCGATGCAGTGTTTGTACACGATGTCTGAAGGGGTTGCTCAATGGCTCTTATACAAGTAGGAAGTACAACAAAGTGTTAAATGCGGTTTGGTGCTTTAAATGAAATATGTTTTGATTAATAGTTGGGCGAATCCCCATTAGTGGCTTGCGATAATCATGCATTACAAGGGTTGAAACATGATAGATCTAAGGAAATACTAAATAATGCTTCGTTCGATACCTAATTGATTAACGAATTGTAAAAATTTGTATCATTAAACTGCTCTCAGGTTATTGGTCTTCGATAAGTCCACGGAAAACACGAGTCTTGTTCTCACTCCTTTCGGATACGTAGTATTGGGCCGCTTCTTTCGGATAGTAAAGATTCCCGACTCCTCGGACATAGTGTATGGTTGTTCTAATAATATACTAATTGAACAATGACAAAATAGTTTTCAATAATAACCAGGAAAATCCGTTTTAAAATACTAAGTTGAAAGGCATACCGACTGAAAACGATTTTTACTTTACTTTACGTGTTACTAGTCATATTGACCATGAAATTTAAAATCTATAGCAAATAACCAGGAATGCACTCGCCAATCAAATTACAAGAATTTCATATATTGAATCTAGAATCTTATCCAGCCATCTTCAGTATAATCTTGTTTATTATTCTATTTTGACCTGTTCCATGTGCTTTTCATGTGCTTTCCATGTTATTTTCATAATTTGCACGAGCAAGAAGCAAATATGGTTAGGTGGATGAAGCGATATTCCTCCCTTGGTATTTTTTTTTTCTTTTTTTCAATCTAGTACTTATTCTTTATTGCTAATTGCTTCTCAATATCTTCGTATCTCGATGATCCCTAAGATATCGTGATATGAAGATTGGACTGAAAATATGTACTTTGTAAAAATAATATTGAAAAGTATTGTTTTTCATACAAATACATATTTCTCTCCAAAATCCTATACCTACCATTTTTTTAAATAACGACATTGTCCGCCACTGATCCAAGCAAAATTTAATTACCGACGGACGATCCCGGAAAAATGGCCCACTCAATAACTTAATACAACTTTCAACCCAATTGAATTTTCATCAGCACGGTGCAGAACATTGGAAAACAATCGAAAAACATAAATCTCATTACAGTGACCGCCTCCACTCTGCCCCAGTTCACCCTCATAAAACGAATGACTTAATCAGTTGTCCTCAATCAGAAGCCACACTGTGTGTAATACCCATACGAGCCCACGTTGGCGTTGATGCATAAACAAAAGAACGAAATTGCATTATCCCTCAGCCTATAATGCACAATCCAATGTCATTAAATATTCATCGGTTTTCGATTTACCGTGGACGAATAATTTATGTCCTTCGGTTCGATAATATTTTTCCCGATGCCAGTTTTCCGGAATGGCAAATTTAATGTTGTACGTCACCGAATTCAATTAAAAATGTTGAACTCAACTCATTGATGCAACCATTAGCGACATTATTTAAACCATGTCGATTCGATTCCCGGTATTGGTCGACGGAATCTTTCGAGTTGGTGGTGAAGTCCAACGTTTTTTTATGTCCCATGCTAAAAAGTGTACTACTGGAAACTTCCCGCATTTTATTTATTTACAGACAAATAGCATTTAGCAGTTCGCACACATTCGTAAGTGGTACAAGCCACACATATTGATTTGGAACCAATCACTAACTCTTAGATGGAAGCAATGCACTTTCCAATAGTCGAGATCTGTCCTGGCCACGTCCTTGCGAATGCTGAGGAAGGGAAGGATGGTTAGTTGGACACCTACTTAAGAAAATTGCAGAGAACTCTACGACCTCTCATAAATGCCACGGGAGTTTTTGGGATTGTGTGGAAGGTTGCAACAGTAGGAATCGTTTTGGTAGAACGTGAAACACAGAAAGAACTAAGATAGAAATACAAAGTATGAACCTGGAATTGAACCCACGACCTCCTGCTTAGAAGGTAGAAACGGTAACCACTAGACCACCGAGCTCGTCTGCATTTTATTTATTTCCAGGCAATGTCCCGCAAAATACATAAACATTAAAGCGCAGGTAGTATTCTCAAAAAAAAACTCAGTAGAGTCCGTGCTAGTCAAGTCCATATTAAGGAGCTAAGTTGAACTATATTTTGTCCATAACTTTGGCCCAAGTTGGTATTATGCAGACAATTGTATACCAATGGAAAGTTAGACGAACATTCTAGCGAAGAAATTAGGTTGATTTCGTCGATTTGAAATATATTTTATATTTAAAATTTTGAAAATTTGACTTTTTTGGATATTTCAATGTTGTGGTTCGGTTGTGGGCACCCTTGGAAGCACGGCTAAAATTTTAAAAAAATGGAAGGAAGCCGAACAAATTAAAAAAAAAGATTTATTTACTTTAGTAGCCATGATGCATTAAAAACTCAGTTTGATTCACGTAGCAGCAATTATGCCTCTTTCATGAAGATAAGGAAAACAATCATTCAAGAAATATCCATAATAGCATTTTAGGTGGACGGTTCTCATATTTATATATACATCATAGACAATTTTTTTTTGTTTTTTAATTCCTTTTTTTATGAACAGGTATATGAACATTTTTGACAAAAAATACTGCATAAAAACGCCATTTAAATAAGTTTATTGACAACTACAGCATTACAACCGATTTGAGCAGCGTTTTTGAAACGCGATGAAAAAAAATCGTGCTGAAATTTTTCGATAGCAATCGTCTATGATCCAATCGTCTATGATAATAGATTAAACTCACCAACAAGTTTTAAACATGTTCATCATATTAGCATACAAGCATATGGAGACGCATGGTGCATTGTTGCATTACTGTGTGACTAAACTTTTTTGTGCAAAAATTAAAGGTTAACAGTGAACTCTTCCTCACTCGATATTGTAGAGACAGACAGGTATCGAAATAGGGAACAACTTGCCTCAGCATGAAGAAATATTAAAATGAACTGAATTATCTTTATTTACGAGATTTTCGGCCCTAGGCCGGTTCATCTCGTATGAAGAAATATCCCAAGTAACCAGTAAACAATAAGCCATCCAATTCACCAAATCGCCATATAAGGCCAATATACGGCTATTCAAAAACTTATAAGCATTGAAGTAGCACTGTTTGGCCGATTTGGCGAATTGGAGTGCTTATTGGTTACTTGGGATGGTTTAAAATCATTTGGCCGAAGGGTCATTTGACCTAAAGAGTCATTTAGCTGAACGCCGTTTAGCCGAATAGTTAACATTTGTTATCTAATTAAGTGAAGTGAAAAGTAAGATGTCCGAAGTGAATAGTTAAAAGTGGGCACTGAAAAGTAAGAAATGAGATGTTCGAAATGTGTTCTTGGAAATGGAAGCGAGTACTGAGTACAGCCATAAGTGAGAAGTGAGTAGTGGTCTCTTCTCATTTCTCACTTGTAACTTGACACTTGAAACTTCTTACTTCTCACTTTTCATTTATAACTTAACAACTCTCACTTCGCACTTCTCACTTTTCATTACTTACTTCTTATTACTAACTTTTCACTTCGTACTTCTCCCTTCTCACTTCTCACTATTCACTTCTCACTTCTTACTTTTCACTTCTCACTTTTTGCCTTCCACTTCGCACTTCACACTTCTCAGTACTCATTACTCACTTTTCATTTCGCACTTTCCTTTCACACTTTTCACTTTTTTATTCTTTCTTTTCACCTCTTATTTTTAACTTAGCCCTTCGCATCTCTCACTTCTCACTACTTAATTCTCAATTCGCGCTTCTCACTCCTCATTTCTCATTTTTCAGTTCTCAATTTCCACTTTTCATTTCTCACTTTTCAATTCTCACCTCTCACGTTTCACTAATCGCTTCTCAGGACTTATTAGATGTGAGAAATGTCTCACTCCATACTTCACGCTGAGCCTTTCATGTTTTTTACTACTCACTTCTCAATACACACATTTCACTACTCGCAATCAAAGTTTTTTTTTAACTTTTCGGTCAAACGGCATTCGGCCAAATGGCGTTCGGTATTTTTTCGGTTCGGTACTATTTTCGAGCAACATTTTCGGCCGTATGCCCGTTCCGGCAAAATAACATTTTCGGCCAGATTTTGGCCTAATGGTTTGTTCGACCAAATAACAAATTCAGCTAAATTGCTTACAATTTTGTGACCAGGGGCAAACATGATTGACAATTCTTTTTACCATTCATCCTGCCAAGTATTCAAAGAAAAACAAAACTATGACAACGACAGCAGCAGTCACGGCCAAGTAGACTACAGTCAGCACATGCTTTTACTATTTTCTTTCTTTTTGTACAAACATTTCACAACATATAACCGTTCTCTGGTAGCAAATATTAAGGTCGTTACTCCTTAATCATTTTAGAGATTAGAACTAATAAATCAGTACCTGTGACAAGCACTCTTACAAAGCAGTGTGCAACAGATAATTTATTTCGTTTTAATTCTGATTGCACTGCGCACGAGCCGAAATGAGAAAGTTCATGCAAATGCTGAGGCTACCGGCGGCACGAGACAAATGTAAATATTCAGAGAATGTAATATTGTCTCTTCTTCTTCTTCTTCTTATTGGCATTGCATCCCCACACTGGGACAGAGCCGCCTCGCAGCTTAGTGTTCATTAAGCACATCCACAGTTATTAACTGCGAGGTTTCTAAGCCAGGCTACCATTTTTGCATTCGTATATCATGAGGCTAACAAGATGATACTTTTATGCCCAGGGAAGTCGAGACAATTTCCAATCCGAAAATTGCCTAGACCGGCACCGGAAATCGAACCCAGCCACCCTCAGCATGGTCTTGCTTTGTAGCCGCGCGTCTTACCGCACGGCTAAGGAGGGCCCATGTAATATTTTTACTTTTTTATAATAATGCGTGTAACCATCGACCAAACAGTCTTCCACGTTGTGTACCCGAAAACCGTCTGCCTTAAATAGGCGCCTGGCCGAACAGGTCATTTGGCCGAAAATTTCGTTTGACCGGAATGGTCCTTTGGCAGAAAGAGTCATTTGGCCGAAAATATCAAAGGGCCGAACGAATCATGTGGCCGAAAATGTCACTTGCTAAATGGGCATCATGGCTAAAAATGTCAACCCGTTGGGTCAAACATCATTTTCGACCAAATAACCCTTTCTGCCAAACGGCCATTCTGGCCATATGACCAATTCAATCAATTAAGCAATTTCGACCGTATGATCATTTCGGCCAAAATACGCTTTTGGCCAAATGGCCCTCTCTATCAAACGAACATTTCGGCAAAGCGGTATTTTTGCTCAAATGACCTATTCAGCCAAACGACTTTTTCGGAAAAAAATTTTTTCGGAGGAATTCCACAGGAAATTCTACTAGAATTTGTTCCAAATATTTACGAATATTGAACAAAAATTAATTTTGTTGTACAATTGTGTTTATATAATTTCATTAATTAAGTTCGTCAAACCTTTCGATATAATTTTGAGCATCCCTACCTTGTTTTTACTATGGTCTGCCCGGCCCGTCAAGCTGTAAGTCAACTGTCAATGTGTTGAATTCCATTAATAACTACTTTCAAAATTAATTTTATATATGAATATAAGAGGTTTACGAGTGAGAAAAAAATATATTGCAGGTGTTCTTTGGAATGCACTACATAAATAAACAAATTTTCACTAATAAAAAAAACGATTCATGGAATATCCATAGGGAATGTTACGCAAAAAAAGTAATTATCCACCTTCCCTCCCCTTCGCTTCGTCACACTTGTAGTAATTCTCAAAAAAAATTGGGATAATTATACGCTTAGTGTAGGTAGCACCAATAGTGGAGGTAGTGGGTTTTTATTGAGATTTTTTCATAATTATACACTTTACAATCATTTTAGTTGATGCGTCGTGCTTTAAATAGTCTTGTAAATGCAGCTTAGCCTAAGATTTTCCTTGGAAAACTATTGAAAACAATTTCATTATAAAATTTACACCCTTGTGTCTATAATGGAACAACTGTACCAATAGTGACGAGTTTAACAAGAAATCAATGGAAAAGAGAAAGCTATGGGAATTAGAATGAATGGTGCAATAGTGCAAGCAATATTTGATAGTTATTGAAGTTAAATTACATCAGTGGGCAAATTTGATAGCTTATCTATTAGCTAAGCTATTAAGGCTGTTAAATTTGCATTATAATCGACTTAAAAAAAATTCTTCTACGGTTCAACTAATACCTCCACTATTGGTACAGTTACCCTTTCCTCGGAATATGATGGCCTCTAAACAGGTTATCGCTCACCTTGAGCGAGAATATAGATTTAATAGGGGGAATAACGGCTTCGGCATCTTTTGTTCTATTATTGGCAGGGTTTTTTTATGATTGACTAGGGTGATGTCAAAGAATATTGTGGCCAAATTTCATAAAATTTGGTCGACAAATAATGCCAATAATAGAATAAAACCTGCCAAAGCCGTCTTTCCCCCTAATATATTGCTCATTTTCTCGAATCATTTCTTTGTACCTGAATTCAAAAACTCAATGTTTCCCTTTGAAAAATCACTTAAAATAAAGTTTATAAATAAATTGTACAAATTTTGCGAAAAAGTTTCTACTTAGTATGTAATGCTAATTGCTATAAAATTTCTTGTTTCTTGTTGAAAAATTCACAGGTTGATATCTTTTTAAAACTTACATTTACATCTGTCATAAGACGAGTTTATACCATCCCATTGAATTCCACCACTTAATTGTATCTTGACAGATACGTATTTCGACCTCAACAGTAAGGCCGTCTTCAGTGTCTCGTACTTGACTCGACTTCGACTCGACTATAAACTCGTCTTATGACAGGTGAAAACATTCCACTAAAAAGCTCAAAATAATTTTCTTATTACATTTACATGGTAAGTTGATATCGGTAGAACTTTCAAATTGTTGCAACCAGGAGGAGGAAGCGGGGGTTTCACTGGTGGATGGATGGCTCGTTTCGGAAATGGGAGGATCGGGACTGTTAGTTGGAGAGTCGGATGGGCGAATTTTTCACTTTCTTTAGTACTAGAACACGGTCTTCTTCGGCAGAGTCCTGATGGAAGCCTTCTTATGCATTTATAGGAACTACACTTGCTCTCTGTTTGAGAAGCTATTGAACTATCATAGTTTCACGCTAATTTTTTGAACTCAAATAATAAGTCTTTTGAAATTTGCAACACAAGAAAATATAAACTTGAGAACGCTTTTGTTAAGCATTTAGCGCTTTTTAGAAAATCAAATAGGTAAACTTCCATATTAATGCCCATCACGAAGTATAATTTCTCCATTTCCTACTCGAGTCGCATGTAACAAATATGCGATTATACACCCAACCACCGGTTGTTAGATTTTCTAACAATTCTGTATAAGAATCTAACAAAACCTGTATAAGAACTGGGCATATGCGAAAATGTTAGATTCTTATACAAAAAATGTAAGCTCTCAAACAAATATTGTTAGAAAAGCTAACAAAATTGTTAGATTCTTATACAATACATGTATAAGAATCTAACAATTTCGCATATGCCCAGTTCTTATACAGGTTTTGGTAGATTCTTATACAGAATTGTTAGAAAATCTAACATCCGCCGGTTGGGTGCCTATAGGCAGTTTAGTACTCGAGCGGTCTCCAGTTAGCCTTCCGAGCAAAGACGTAGGTTTGCCAACCCAAAGATTGACCAGTGCGCCGATTTACTTCGAACGAACAACGGGCAGGGCCAGCCAGCGCCAAGCCTCGATCTTGCACGGCAGCGACGTGGTGGACCGGCCTAGATCAAAATTATTCCTTAAATATTTCCATTACCATACCCCTATTTAAATAAATTTGCCTTTTTTTGAACATTTATGGTGGTAAACAGTAACGATGATACTATTTGGTTTCATACGGATCCAAAATATTCAAGTATGAATTTGGTATCTACTTAGTAAATCATCAACAAATCTCATTATAACTGATTACTTCAATTCTATTTTAAGAAAAAATGTTATACGATTCTGCATATCGTCACACAGGGCACTTTTTCAGTGTCTACTCTAGAAGTACTGTTCACCCTCCATAACTTCAAACAATGAACGCCATAAACACTGCCATAAGTACCTTGAAATTATTGAATTCAATTGAGCGTATAGATTACGTAGAACAAGATTATTTCCAAATTCTTCAGGTCGAAAAGGAGAAAGGAAAATAGACAGACTGCTTAGCGGCTTTCAGTTAATGAGTAGAAAAAAATCCCACCAGTAAAAAAACGTCTTAACTCTATCAACCAAAAAACGGACGTCTGAGCCGGTATCCAACAGCGCATGTAATCGATACGCTCCGTGGACGCACCGCCGCGCCAGCCGTTTCACCTAATGCCGTTAAATTGTTGAAGTGTATTAACAAAGTCTCATTTCATCACATATCGATCTGAGTGGCGGTAACCAGGGTCCAAAGGAAGGCTGTCCGTCCATGTCTTGTCTACACGTCCAGTCCATCCTCAACGACCGCCGGCGCGTCGCATCAGTGTCCATCGACGACGTTCCAGATGATCGAACCGACTGCGTCTTGGTGTTGTTGGCTACTTGATTGGAAAAAAACACAACAACCACTAGGTATCGGCAGCTAGGGTGGACGGACAAACGGAAAGAAACCGTTTTTCCACCCTGCTTTTGGACGGTTCACTAGCTGTGAGATGATCGGTACTATTAGTGACGGTTAATTATAGGAAATTGATTTAATTGCTTTGACTTTTTGTAGTCGCTTGCCGTAACTACGCTCGAAGTGCAACCACACACTTTGAAACTTAGCTACAGATTGGAACTGATGCATTTGCTTTGATCAAGCCGTATCACATATGTGATTGGTGAAACAATTTCAATCAAAAAGGGAAAATTGTTACGAATCTTCGATTCGTTTTTTTTTTCATAATCGAAAACATGAATGAGCTTTTTTTTTGTTTCAATTCAACGTATGCCGTATGGAGTTCATAAGCTTGATCATGAAGGTAGACTTCGATGCATTTATACGAAACTGTGCTTTCTCTACTCAATGACTAACGATTAATTTTCGACGTACCTAAAATGTTTAATGCATGTCACGTTATAAGATCTCGGGCCCAATTTTCCGATTCGGATGACGGCCCTTCATTGTGGAATTTCCTGGTTATGCCAAGTAACGAAATCATGAATCATTCATTTCCTATGGCTATTTTCCGAAATAAATCTCTGTATGTCGTCCGCGGCAATATTTACACTTACCATCTATTAGGTAAATCATTCACAATTCCAATCACAACCCGTCGAATCAAATGATTTCACCCTTCTTCGTCCGGTGCATACCACCAGCAGCAGCGGCACTTCGGCCCGAGAGGCAGGATGATGTTTCCATCATTTACATTTCGCTTTCCCTTCATTAGTTTCCCACATGGCAGTCATCTGGTCGGTAGGTGGTACTATGCAACAGGCAACGAACCCACGATGCATGTCGTGATTTCTACTTGCTCTGCTTTTTGAGCTTCCAATAATTATTATGCAATTGACATTTGCAGATCACGTCATTTTCAACTTACTGCACCGGGCTGAATAGATTACCTACACGTGCTGCAGCCGGGTTCGTTTGTTAGAGTTTGTCGGATGGGGGGTTCGTTTCCCTGGAAAATGGATCATATATACTTTCGTAGTTACACATTGAGATATGGTTGGACAACAGCAGGGAAATGCGTATGCAATGCAACCACTGTTCGCCCAGGAAAAATTTCGTAGAAATACAGATTGTATTATTATTATTATTTAATCAGACTAAGGCCGAAGTGGCCTGTGCGGTATATAAGAGTCTTCTCCATTCGGCTCGGTCCATGGCTACACGTCGCCAACCACGCAGTCTACGGAGGGTCCGCAAGTCATCTTCCACCTGATCGATCCACCTTGCCCGCTGCGCACCTCGCCTTCTTGTGCCCGTCGGATCGTTGTCGAGAACCATTTTCACCGGGTTACTGTCCGACATTCTGGTTACGTGCCCGGCCCATCGCAGTTCGCCTCCTCCACGTACCGTCCGCCATCTGCACCCCACCATAGATGGTACGCAGCACTTTCCTCTCGAAAACTCCAAGTGCGCGTTGGTCCTCCACGAGCATCGTCCAGGTCTCGTGTCCGTAGAGGACTACCGGTCTAATTAGCGTTTTGTAGATTGTCAGTTTGGTACGGCGGCGAACTCTATTCGATCGGAGCGTCTTGCGGAGTCCAAAGTACGTACGATTTCCAGCCACTATGCGTCTCCGAATTTCTCTGCTGGTGTCATTTTCGGCAGTCACCAGTGAGCCCAAGTACACAAATTCTTCTACCACCTCGATTTCGTCACCACCGATGCAAACTCGCGGTGGGTGGCTCACATTGTCTTCTCTTGAACCTCTTCCTATCATGTACTTCGTCTTCGACGTGTTGATGACTAGTCCGATCCGCTTAGCTTCCCTCTTCAGTCTGATGTAGGCTTCCTCCATCCTCTCAAAGTTACGTGCCACAATATCTATGTCGTCGGCGAAACCAAATAGCTGGACGGACTTATTGAAAATTGTACCACTCGTGTTAATCCCTGCTCTTCGTATTACCCCTTCCAAAGCGATGTTGAATAGCAAACACGAAAGACCATCACCTTGCCGTAACCCTCTGCGGGTTTCGAAGAGACTCGAGAATGCCCCTGAAACTCGAACTACGCACATCACCCGATCCATCGTCGCTTTGATCAACCGTGTCAGTTTATCCGGAAAACCGTGTTCGTGCATTAGCTGCCATAGCTGGTCCCGATCGATTGTATCATATGCGGCTTTGAAGTCGATGAATAGATGATGTGTGGGCACGTTGTATTCGCGGCATTTCTGCAGTACTTGGCGAATGGCGAACACCTGGTCCGTGGTGGAGCGTTCGCCCATAAAACCCGCCTGGTACTGCCCCAAGAACTCCCTTGCAATTGGTGCTAGTCGACGGCATAAAATTTGGGAGAGTACCTTGTAGGCGGCGTTCAGCAATGTGATTGCGCGGTAGTTGCTACAATCCAGCTTATCGCCCTTTTTGTAGATGGGACACACGACACCTTCCATCCACTCCTGCGGCAAAACTTCCTCCTCCCAAATCTTGGTAATGACCCAGTGCAGCGCTCTAGCCAGTGCCTCACCACCGTGTTTAAATAGCTCTCCTGGTAGTTGGTCAACCCCAGGGGCTTTGTTGTTCTTCAGCCGGCCAATCTCCTCCTGGATTTCCTGGAGATCCGGAGCCGGTAGAATTATGTCCTGCGCGCGTTCTCCCAGGTCCATCACCATACCGCCATCTTCGTCTGCCACATCGCCATTCAGGTGTTCTTCGTAGTGCTGCCGCCACCTTTGGATCACCTCACGCTCGTTCGTAAGAAGGTTCCCGTTTATGTCCTTACACATATCAGGCTGTGGCACGTGGCCCTTACGTGAACGGTTTAACTTCTCATAGAACTTTCGTGTGTTATTAGCGCGGTACAGTTGCTCCGTTTCTTCACGGTCTCGATCTTCCTGCTGGCGCTTTTTCCTCCGGAAAATCGAGTTTTGTCTGTTCCGCGCCTGTTTATATCGTGCCTCGTTCGCCCTCGTGCGGTGTTGCAGCAATCTCGCCCATGCTGCATTCTTCTCTTCCACTAACTGCTCACATTCGCCGTCATACCAGTCGTTTCTCTGATCCGGGGGCACCGTGCCAAGTGCAGCGGTTGCGGTGCTACCAATGGCGGATCGAATATCTCTCCAGCCATCTTCAAGAGACGCTGCGCCTAGCTGCTCTTCCGTTGGAAGTGCCACTTCCAGCTGCTGCGCGTATTCTTGGGCTAGTCTACCATCTTGTAGCCACCCAATGTTAAGCCGCGGCGTCCGACTTCGACGCGTGTTGTACACCGTCGAGAGTTTTGAGCGCAGGCATACTGCAACGAGGTAGTGGTCGGATTCAATATTCGCACTGCGGTAAGTGCGGACGTTCGTGATGTCGGAGAAGAATTTACCGTCGATTAGAACGTGGTCGATTTGGTTTTCCGTTTCTTGGTTAGGTGATCTCCATGTGGCCTTGGGGATATTTTTCGGGGAAAGAAGGTGCTTCGGACTACCATTCCGCGGGAGGCTGCGAAGTTTATGCATCGTTGGCCGTTGTCATTCGATACGGTGTGCAGACTATCCGGTCCGATGACCGGTCTATACATTTCCTCCCTTCCTACCTGTGCGTTCATGTCACCGATGACGATTTTGACGTCCCGCAGTGGACATCCATCGTATGTCTGCTCCAGCTGTGCGTAGAACGCTTCTTTCTCGTCGTCGGGTCTCCCTTCGTGTGGGCAGTGCACGTTGATGATGCTATAGTTGAAGAAACGGCCTTTAATCCTCAGCTTGCACATCCTTGCGTTGATTGGCTGCCACCCAATCACGCATTGGCGCATCGTACCCAGCACTATGAAGCCGGTTCCCAGCTCGTTGGTGGTGCCACAGCTTTGGTAGAAGGTAGCCGCTCGATGCCCGCTTTTCCACACTTTCTGTCCTGTCCAGCAAATCTCCTGCAGCGCCACGACGTCGAAGTTGCGGGGATGTAATTCATCGTAGATCATCCTGTCGCAACCTGCGAAACCTAGCGACTTGCAATTCCATGTTCCAAGCTTCTAATCGTGATCCTGTATTCGTCGCCTAGGTCTTTGCCGATTATATCGAGTCGCATTATCTCTTATATTGTTCGTAATGATTGGTTTTCTAGGCGGCTTATTGGGCCAGCGCAAACCTCCTGTCTCGTCGGAGGGTCGTCGTGTCAGGGCTGTTTAGCGTCCCACCTAACACCAGGACTTGGGCTTGTGCGCTTTGAGCGGCACACGGTCGCTTTGGTGGGGCCTACTTGCGGATACATGCAGCTTTTTATAGAGGTTTAACAGGGCCCACTGTCAAACCCCATCACATCCTAGGCAAGCCCCACAACTCGCAGATGGCCTGGGGAGGGATCGTCAAGCCCTTGGACATAGTCCCTGCTGCCCGAAAATACAGATTGTAATTAGGAATGAATATACATGAATGCATTGTTCAGTAACACATTTATGAATTGCTCTTCTTATATAATATAGACAGGTTTTGAAACCCTAGTTGCAGTGTCTTTGGCGATCTTACTCCAGTTTCCTCAATCATTTTTGCGCCTAAATCAACACTCATTGCCCCACGTAATTATTTTAAAATCAACAGATTGAAAGCCGTTCGCTAGGGCGCGAACAAGTACGAAGCGACATAATATGAAAGGGAGGCATAGAGACCATCTATTGAATAGCACACAATCGATGTGCGAATCTTCCTGTCTAACGTTATGGTTGTGGGCGGCTTAGTTATTGGTATTAAAACCATTATGTCAAGGCAGGCCAGGCATAGCCTATGAATAAATTAATCATCATAATCATGATCGTGAAATCTAATTAAGGAATTCAGGATTCTCGGAATTTCGGAAATTTGTAAATTAGGAATTAAGGAGTTCAGAAAACTCCACAGGAATTTTGGAACTTGGGTTATTTAGGAATCCCTGAATTTAGAAATTTAGGATTCTGACAACTAAGGAATTCAGGATTTTAGGAACGTGATGTCGTGAGTTTTCACGGGAATGCCGTTTCTTCCGGAGCTTCATGGGTTGATCTTGTATTCCTAAATATGTCTAAAAGGATCCTTGCAGCTTTTACTTTAAATACCACGAAACGGGTTGATTCATCCTCGACACTAGCCAACCTCAACGAATCCGTTAACAGATCCACGTTTCATAGTCCCGACCGCCATTCTGTTCACCAGTTACTATGAGCCTGCACTCCGGTACATGGGTGGATGAAATCGACATTTGGTTCACTGATGTCATAAATCTTGAAATCTCAGTCTCGGACTCATTCCTGTGCTGGAAGGACCCGCATTTTCTAGGAATCTGTTGCTGTCCATGCTTTCAGATCGAGGGGTCCTCAAACTAACCTGCAGAACCGCTATCGTTTGCCTTTTATAGTTGCTTACTCAATTCGATTCGAGCAGACTTTTCTTCAGTCACCCAGTCAACACAAAATCGTATATGATGTTACATAAGATGCTAAAGTGGAGGCGATTTAAGTACTTCCCTCTACAACATGTACGTATATCGCCTCCACTTTTGCATCTTATGTTGCATCATATACGATTTTGTGTTGACGGGGCAGCTCCTTTAGAACTGCATCCACTTTCAAGCTTTTTTCTTCATTTTCCTGTAGAAGACAAATAACTAATTTTACTTACGTTATCTTAAGGCCGGAACAAATATTTAAAATCTATTTTGTCTCCCCCCCCCCCCTCGGATTTTTTTGCCAAAAAATAATATTTTGAGGGGGCAACAAAATAAAATTCGGATAATTTTGAGGATTTTCAAAACATTCTTTAACAAATCCGAGGAGTTTTTTGATTTTTCCATTTTAATATTTATTTATTATTATCTCTCCCCCCTTGACCTTTCGGTGACCAGTAGGACAAAAAGTTAATTAAATATTTGTAACGGCCTAAGTATGATCTACTAATGATTTCTCGATGAAGGGCTCATGGGGTGAAAATGTTATATTATTAATTCTCTGTCTTTTGATAAACTAGTCTTTAGTCGCTATCCTGCCCTGTGTTTCATTTTGTATCTTCTTATTTCTTCCTTTTTTTCATAACCCAGAATTCTCATGCTCTAAGTTTTAAGCTTTTCCCATTGCCCTGATCCCCATGCTTATTTGAAGTCATCTTGCTTCTTCTTATAATTGGAGTCCTTTTGTTCCTTCCTTTTCCATACCCAGTGTCTCATGCTCAGAGTTTCATTTGGAGTCATCTTGCTCCTTCTTCTAAAAGAAGTCCTTTTGCACTTTCTTTTTCCATACCCAGAGTTCTCATGCTCAGAATTCACTTGTTTACTTTTCGTCTGCTTTCTGTCTATTACACTTGGGACTTTATGATTTTAGAAATTTGTAAATTTTGTAATTTATGAGATTAAGGGTCCAGGAATGTATGAGTTTAGAAATTTTGGAATTTATTATTTATTTATCTTTATTAACGAGATTTTCGGCCCTTGGCCGGCTCATCTCGATTTTGGAATTGGAATTTATGAATTTAGGAATTTCGGAACATAGGAATTTGGGAAGTTATGGATTTAAGAATTTAGAAATTTAAGAATTTGGGAATCCTCATTGAATACCTCCTAATGTTCTACCAGAAAGTCTTAATGAAGCTCGTTTAGGAATCCAACCTGAAGCCTTCCAGGAAACCATCGTAGAGTTCCTCCAGGATTCGATTCAGGAGAAACAGAAACCTACAGGAGTTACTCCTGATGTTCCTCAATGAACTATACCAAGAGATCTTAAAGAGTTTCTTCAGAAATTCCTTCTGCAGTTCCTCCAAGAATATCCCCTGAAGCTCCGCCAGAAATTCTAGAAATTACTCTAAAAAAATTCTCATAAAGATAGAAATTTCCCCTGAGGAGCCCAAAGCAATTCCTCCCGAAGTTCCTACACAATTCCACCTTGAAATTCTTCCACAAATGTATCACGAAATTCCTCCGAGAATTACACCAGAAATTTCTCCTGGAGTTCCTACAATAACTCCATCCAGATATTTTTGAGAGTTCCTTCAGAAAATCTTCTTGGAACTCCTCCAGTGATTCCTGCTTTGGTTCCATCAGAAATTTCTCCTCGAGACCATTGAGGAATATCTCCTGAAGCTCTTCTAGGTATTCGTGCTGAAGTTCAATAAGCGAATCCTTCTTGATTTGCTCCAGGATTTTTTCCTGTAGAATTCATCAGGAATTCATCTGATATTCCGCCACTAATTTCTTCTTGAGTTCCTCTTCGTATTTCTACAGGAATTCCGTCTGTAGTTGTAGACCAGCGCACAGATTTAGAAATCGTAGGCGGTGGAGTTTGTCGTGATTTTGCTTGGCAGCGGCATTTTCTCCTCGGCAAATTCTTCGAAATTTCCTCAGCAAATTCTTCAGAGTTTCTTTGGCAGAAATTTCCGCAGGAAATTCTTTGGATTCCCGACCAGAATAAAATAACCGAGGTCGTGTTATTTAGTTATGTACCTTTTTCTAACAGATACTATTACAAGTTGTTTCAAGTTCTAAAAGTTTAAATAATAGAAAATTACATCAACCCAAAATAATGAAACGTATCTGTTATAAATTTGAAAAAGAAAATTTACTCAAAAATAATGGTAGTTTACTAAATTTTATCAACAGTTAATATTTATATATGAAATTGTTATAAGATTTATGCAATTTTCATTTATGGTCCTGGGCGGGTTTCACTTAAGAAAATTTTCGGGGTGTTCGGGTAATTCTTCCGAATTCACGTAGGAATATTCTTTGGAATATCAGTGGGCTTCGTGGCCGTGCGGTTAGCGACGTCAATCGTCTAGACGCATATTCTATGGAGTGTGGGTTCGATTCCCGCCCCGGTAAGGACTAAACTTTTCGTGATCGAAAAATTCTCCACTGGTCCACAAGGTGTTATGTGTCCTGTCCGTTGTCTCATGCTAGATGTTAAGTGTTCAGTCTGTACGACCTCTGGTCGAAGACGGTGTTCCTGTCTTTTTGTTTTATGGAATATACAACCGAGATTCTCTGAAATTCTCACGACAATGTTGGAGGAAATCTGCAGGAAATTCAGGAGGAATTCCTGCAGGAACTCCAACAAAAAATCCTGAACGAACTTTGAAAAGTAATCCTGAAAGAGTTTCTGAAAAATCATTTCATTCATTCCAAATTCTTCCTGGAATTCATTCCGAATTCCTCCAGGAATTCATTCCGAATTCCCCCAGGAATTCACTCCGAATTCCTTCAAGAATTCATTCCGAATTCCTTCAGGAATTCATTCCGAATTCTTTCAGGAATTCATTCCGAATTCCTCCATGAATTCATTCCGAATTCCTCCAGGAATTCATTCCGAATTCCTCCAGGAATTCATTCCGAATTCCTCCAGGAATTCATTTCGAATTCCTCCAGGAATTCATTTCGAATTCTTCCAGGAATTCATTTCGAATTCCTCCAGGAATTCATTTCGAATTCCTCCAGGAATTCATTTCGAATTCTTCAGGAATTCATTTCGAATTCCTCCAGGAATTCATTTCGAATTCCTCCAGGAATTCATTTCGAATTCTTCCAGGAATTCATTTCGAATTCCTCCAGAATTTCGTTTCGAATTCCTCCAGAATTTCGTTTCGAATTCCTCCAGGAATTCATTTCGAATTCCTCCAGGAATTCATTTCGAATTCCTCCAGGAATTCATTTCGAATTCCTCCAGGAATTCATTTCGAATTCCTCCAGGAATTCATTTCGAATTCCTCCAGGAATTCATTTCGAATTCCTCCAGGAATTCATTTTGAATTCCTCCAGGAATTCATTTCGAATTCCTCCAGGAATTCATTTCGAATTCCTCCTGGAATTCATTTAGAATTCCTCCTGGAATTCATTTAGAATTCCTCCTGGAATTCATTTAGAATTCCTCCTGGAATTCATTTAGAATTCCTCCAGGAATTCATTTCGAATTCCTCCAGGAATTCATTTCGAATTCCTCCATGAATTCATTTCGAATTTTTCCAGGAATTCATTTCGAATTCCTCCAGAAATTCATTTCGAATTCCTCCAGGAATTCATTTCGAATTCCTCCAGGAATTCATTCCGAACTCCTCCAGGAATTCATTCCGAATTCCTCCAGGAATTCATTCCGAATTCCTCCAGGAATTCATTTCGAATTCCTCCAGGAATTCATTTCGAATTCCTCCAGGAATTCATTCCGAATTCCTCCAGGAATTCATTCCGAATTCCTCCAGGAATTCATTCCGAATTCCTCCAGGAATTCATTCCGAATTCCTCCAGGAATTCATTCCGAATTCCTCCAGGAATTCATTCCGAATTCCTCAGAAGTGGTGACAATTGGTAGGGGCGGCGTATCACCCTCATTTTTTGTGACACCTAATACCGATTGTAAGGGATAGGTGCCACATCACTATAATTTTTATTCAAAACGTAAACTGCTTACAAACATAAACTACAAGCTTTTTAAAGGATTCACATAATGAAATAAACATGTGGATTCGAAATGATTTTCGCAAAACCGTACGAAAAATCTTTATTACAAATAGCGTTAGAAATTTTACGGCCTCGGCGGTATAAATAAAAGCGTGTAACCATCACTTTTTTAGCTGAACTTTTTTAGCTGATAAGAATCAGCAGTTACTATACTTACGTTTTTATTGAACGAGATATTGTTGCGGTTATGATGGAAGTACCGACAATTCGTGGAAAAACGGAAATATTTGTCGCCTCAGCATACTTTCCGGGAGATGCTGACGATGTGCCTCCACCAGAAGTAGCTGCTTTTATTTCATATTGCAGGAAGCAAAATAAAGCTTTCATTATCGGTTGTGACGCAAACGCTCATCACACTATTTGGGCTAGTTCGGATATCAACAAAAGAGGTGAAAACCTGTTCGACTATATTGCAAAAATGATGTAGATATATGTAACAGGGGAACAAACCCACTTTTTCAAATGCCATCAGGCAAGAAGTTCTTGATTTAACCTTGGGTAGTCATACACTTTCGGGAAAAATCAAATATTGGCATGTATCAGAAGAAATATCTCTATCTGATTACATGCACATATTATTGAATATGAGGCTGAAATCAACTCATAGAAACCAAAAGAGATCCCAGGAAAACTAACTGGGAATATTATATCTCAAACTTGGCTAGTGAGGCGGAAAACTTAAGCACCTCATTAAATACTAGTCATGGACTTGAAAAAGTTCTACGCAACTTTCTTGCTTGATACTGAAAGCTTTTCAAGTCAGCTGCCCTGCTAAGAAACGTTCTTCAAACAGAGACGTATTTTGGTGGAATGCCAATTTACAAAAGATGCAGATAATCCCGGAAACTCTTTAACTGGGCTAAACGTACACAACAGTGGGAACAATACAAAAGAATCCCTAACTGCTTACAATAGAGAAATTCGAAGATCTAAAAGGATAAATTGGATACACACTTGTGAAAACATTGAATGTACTCAGTAGCTAATAGATTGCAGAAAGTCCTTGCACACACAAATGGTCTTTGAACTATAGAAAAGATGATGGATCTTTTACCAAGGCATCCTTTGAAACATTAGAAGTAATGATACAAACACACTTCCCGTGTTCTATCATCCAATTCACATGAGGACCAGAATGCATCTGTTATGCAAACTGGTGTTAATGAAGCCAGGCGAGATATTCAACAAACGAATAAAGTCACTGGGATGAATTGCACCAGGAGCAATGCTGGCATTCTGGCCAATGAAATATTCACTGAACAGAAAGTTGAATGGGCGATTGATTCACTTGAACCCTTCAAATCTCCAGGTAGGGATGGAATTTTTCCTGTACTACTACAGAAGGAAGAGTAATCTTAACACCCATTCTGACTAATATGTTTCGATCGAGCTTAACATTAGGCTATATTCCGACTGCATGGCGGAGAGTGCGTGTCACATTTATGCCTAAAGCTAAAAAAAGGGTAAATCACACCCAAAATCCTTCAGACCAATTAGCTTATTGTCCATTAAAAATAATGGAAAAACTAATAGATGAGTATATAAAATCATCTTATCAAACGAAAACTGTTTTAAGCAAAAATCAGTTTTCATCTTCAGTAACAGCGCTTCACAAGTTAGTTACAAAGTTGTAAAGATATTTTGAAGCAAAAGAAATTTCACTTGCTGCGTTCCTCGACATTGAAGGAGCATTCGATAACACATCTCACAGTTCAATGAAGAATGCTATGTTGGAACGAGGTTTCAATGTATGCATTTTTGACTTGATTGGCGAAATGTTATCAAAAAGAGAAATATCAACTGACCTTGAAAGCCCATCAGTTAGTGTGAGAGCAGTAAAAGGGTATCCTCAAGGTGGTGTACTATCACCTCTATTGTGGTCTTTATCCGTTGACGATCTTCTCAAACAGCTGGAATCTCAAGGCATTGAAATAATTGGCTTCGCAGATGATATAGTTATATTGGTGAGAGGAAAATATGACTGTGTTATTTCTAATAGAATGCAAATTGCCCTAAATTTCATCACATTATGGTGTGAAAACGAAGGATTAAACATAAACCCTTCAAAGGCCACACTAGTGGCGTTTACAAGGAGAAGAAATTATTCTTTACCTACATTAAAACTGAAAGGAGCAGATTTGAAACTTTCAAACTCAGTCAAGCATCTTGGCGTTCGACTTGACAGTAAGCTGAATTGGAACTTACATCTTGAAGAAGCATTAAGCAAAGCTACAAATGCTTTATGGATAAGTAAGGCGACGTTCGGTAAAAGTGGGGACTTAAGCCAAAAATGATTCAATGGATTTATACGGCGATTGTGAAACCCAGAATATCATATGCCGCATTAGTATGGTGGCCAAAAACAAAAGAAAGGGTGGTACAGAAGAAGTTGGGAAAACTTCAAAGATTAGCTACTCTTTCAATAACTGGTGCGATAAGAAGCACGCCGAACACAGCACTAGACGCTTTGCTCCACGTGCTACCATTGGATCAATTTATTCAATTAGAAGCAGAGAAGAGTGCTTTGAAGATCAAAAGAGATTCAAACCTCTTCGAAGGTGACCTAACAGGACATCTTAGTATTCTAAACAAAATAAGTATCAACTCACTGATCACAAACAACGATGATTGGATGAGAAGAAGATACAACTTTTATCGATGTTTTGATGTAATTAATCTTGAGCGAAGCACATGGACAAATGGTGGACAAAGTCTAGGTTCAGGATCGATTGTGTTTGACACCGATGGTTCAAAACTGAACAATCAAGTTGGAGCAGGCGTGACTGGCCCAGGGACGAATATTTCGATTCCCATGGGAAAGTGGCCATCTGTTTTCCAAGCTGAAGTTCAGGCTATTCTTGAATGCTCTAATTTATGCATACGTCGAAATTACAGGCATTCAAATATTTGCATAATGTCTGATAGTCAAGCAGCATTGAATGCTCTGAAATCAGCAAGATGCACATCTAAACTCGTTTGGGAATGTGTTCAGTCACTAAAAGCCTTGGGTAGTCGTAACAAAAGCGAACCTATATTGGGTTCCTGGTCATTGTGGCATTGAAGGCAATGAACAAGCTGATATGCTGGCCAGACTTGGTTCATCTCGACAATTCATAGGTCCAGAACCTTTTGTGGTGTATCAGCGTGTTCTCTTAGAATGGAACTGAAATCTTGGGAACATTCAAAAATAGAGGACATTTGGAAGAACACCTTGATTGCGAGGCAGTCTAAACGTTTCATCACACCAAACGTATTTATCACTGCAAAATCTTAGATCTTTCAAAAAAGATCTTAACACATATACAGGTCTTGTAACAGGCCATTGCCCGAGCCGTTATCACTTGAAGCTGCTAGGAAAACTTCAAGATGATGTATGTCGCTTCTGCGGTATACATGTGGAAGACTCGGAACATCTGTTATGCCATTGTCCGGCAATTTTTAGAAAAAGATTACAGTTCTTCAACAGGGGGCTGATAGAACCCTCTGAAGTTTGGAGAACAAGTCCCAATTTGGTAGTGCGATTCATCAGAACCATAATACCGTATTGGGAAGACGCTGGTAGTCAAGGTGATGCAATTGCTCTACATATGTAGCAATGATGCGTCAACTTGACAAAGCTATATGAAATGGGGCATATATCACAATAGATCTAACAAATGGTCGCAGTGATTAAAATACCCAACAGGGAAAAAAATACTTCCTTTTTTATTTTCGTGACAAAACACACACTCATTTGCTCCAATAAATCAAGTCTGTTCTAATAGACCTTTAAAGTGCGGCAACTATACCGACGAGGCATCTCACCCGGACTTTTTCTAACATATTTACTTAACCAGTACTCCAGAAGGTTGCTACACACGTTTTCCAAATTGGGTGCTGTGATATACACACCACACTCCTAGATATATTCCGCCTTTTGAAATTTCTTTGATCATCAATAAGCTTATCTTCTAATTTGCATACCATTTTCGCATTCGTATATCATGACGCTAACACGATGATACTTTTATATCTAAGGCAGTCAAGAAATTTTCAACTCGAAAATTTTCTAGACCGGACCGGAAATCGAGCCCAGCTACTTTCAGTATGGTCTTACATTTTAGCCGAGAATTTTACCACACGAATAAGAGGGGACCACAATTGAAGGGTCGTAAAGTTTAATGATTGTTACAGTAGTTTTTGAACTTTTTCCTCAGCTCAGACTCGTTTGTGCCGAATGTACTACTGAAGTCCATTATTTCTTCACCGCGAAATAAGCTTGTAGCAGTAACATTCAATCCGCCAGTCTATGACATAAATGATCAATAAATCACAATACAATAAATAAATATAACGACAGTGCTGATTTTAATAGAATGTGGTCATGTTTGAGAATCAAAATCACGATTCATGGCGATTAGATTGAAGCATCCCAGCTTAGAATGACCTAAATGTTAAATCATGAGAATTACAATAGAGTAAGAGAAGTTTTTATTATTCATTCTCAAATTCCAGGAATACATATCGGGCTGTTATTGATTTAGATCCACGCTTTACAACTGATATTGCCGACCCTAACGAAGTATCTTTATCAATAATATTCAATATAATATTTTATTCGATGGCTAAAACCTCACGTAGCCACCATTGAATGGAACTGAAAAACAACTTGCGTCTGCTGCTAACGTTTCTGTACACCCTTCGGATATACCACTTCAGAAAATTCTTCACTGATTCCCAAAAGTTATTCTGTCATCTGTTTCCCCAACAAATCACCTTCTTAGACAGAAAAGGCAAAATAGCTTTTTCTAGCCCAGGTGCAACAAGTGAACCAGAAGTGACAATTTATTGATGTTTCTCTGTTCAACTCCTGCTAAGCTCTGAATTTTCCATTTCTATTCCATACTACATTTTCCGACGTCTTCCCCGGTCTCACTCCAACCCACTTTGGTTGAAACTGTTGCTCTGCTTATAAATAAAACTTTTCCTCCGCTCACCACCTACTGCCTATCCAAACTCCCCTACCGAACCACCAGGACCTAGGTATTGAGGTGGAAATAGATTTGCACATCGCATATGTGTACTACCAAATTTGCATCATATTTCATATTTTTACAGTTTTCTCGCGCTTCTTCCCTTCTAGAGGAAGGTCAACAAGATTGCATGGAAATCGGAAGGGAAGGAGGATGGTTGGTTTCCGACTGGAAGTGAACCCATTTCCAAACCGACATTTCAGATACATATAGCTGCGAATAGGTATATCGGAACATATTCGGAGTGGAAATGAAATATGGGTGTTGGTACCCTTGTGCGAGTAGATGCAAATGGGTTCTGCTATAGTTTCATTTCGAATGCGAGTCTGACGTCGCACCGACAAAAAGTTTAGCATATTCGACTGGCAGACCAATATTGGTTTATTAGCATATCAAAACGGAATCCAAGTTCCATGAGCTACAGATAACGGGTCATTTTGCGGTATTCATTTCGGTGAGTGATATCACACCGGATCCAGACCGGTGTGTACAGATATTAATTATATTTGTGCGAGTGGGTGTGTTTTTGTGTGTCGTTTCCCAACCAGATGTTATTTTTCGGGTGAGCTCCAGCGGAAGTAATCGGGAAATTACTGTTTGCGCAAATATTGAATGCGATGATTCACTGACCGGATAGCGGGTGGACAATTCAGCTGGACACACATCTAGGTGCAGTTTAAAATGTCAGGGACAATACGGTAGTAAAGTTTGATTAGGCGGGCGTAGTGCTTCCAGTAAATAAAAGGAGGTGTTTTGCTTGCTTGTGAGGTGTGGCATGGGAATAAACCGACACCCACAATTTGCTGTCAGGTTTCACACGCTACGGCTCGTAGCTGCTTGAGGGATTATCAATTATTCAGAATTAATGGGCGATAAGTGATTAACATCCAATGCTATGTTAGGTCGAGGGAACATCAATCTTGTTTATGTCAATTACAAATATGTGTGTGATTTCCATGGAGTTCCTATTATTGACTGTTCAGCTATTCATACCTTTCATTATCATTTATAATTGAATTATTAAGAAAATTCTGCTTTTTATAGATAATTTGTGTATTGCATAAAGACATTTGGGAGAATTGTTGTTTGCCATAATGGTTCAACTATTTTATTATTACTTCTCAGACTAAGGCCGGAGTGACCTGTGCAGTATACCTATAAATAAAAGTCTTTTCCATTCAACTCGGTCCATAGCTGCACCAGCCATGCAGTCTGCGGAGGGTCCGCAAATCGTATTCCATCTGATCGATCCACTATGCTCGCTGCGCACCTCGCCTTGTTGTGCCAGTAGGACGTTGTTGAGAACCATTCTCTTTTTATCCGGTATTTGTCCGACATTTTGGCTACGTGCCCGGTCCACCGCGGTGTGAACGATGGATGGTTCTCCCAACAGCAGTTGCAACTCGTGGTTCATTCGCCTCCTCCATTCGTCTTCCATCTGCACCCCGCCACCCCCGAAAACTCCAAGTGCGCGTTGAACCTCGAGCATTGTCCAGGTCTCGTGTCCGTAGTGGACTACCGGTCTAATGAACGTTTTGTAGATAGTCAGATCAGAACGCTTTGTGGAGTCCAATGTACGAACGATTTCCTACCATTATGTGTCTCCAAATTTCTTTGCTACTATCATTATCTAAGGTCACCAGTGAGCCCAAGTACACGAATTCTTCAACCACCTCGATTTCGTAACCAACGATACAAACTCGTTGTTGGGTGGCTTACATTGTCCTCTCTAGAGCCTGTTCCTACCATGTACTGAATCATTTGTTTGAGAAACTGCATATATCCATTTCATACAATTCCGAGAAAACAACAAAATACTGTTTTTAAACAAATTGGCACCGAATCTTTAGATTTCTTCGATACAGATCAATAGTTTTCGGCAAAACTCAACACCATGATGTATTTTTTACCAGAATACATATTTTTTGGACAAAGATTGAGAGTTCAGACTACATAAAAATCTTATTTAGCCAAAAAAGTAACACATGCAATTTCCCAAGGAAACGGTTCAAATATTGTTTGATATGGGATTCGGCATTGTTTTCCTGCACAGGTGTTGTAACAGCACCCATTCAACGAATGCTATCAAAACAAATTATTTATAATGTTTGCAACTCGATGCGCATAAGTATGCACATATGAAGGATTTATTTCGAAAAATAAATTGGAGCACTTTCCGTCGGTGGGGATTGAACCCACGACCCACGGTAGCTAGACTGGTGGTTTTTCCAAGCATAGGACTTTTTTTTTATAAATACTTCAAAAACATTGTACACAGATAAAAATATGTTGTGATTTTAAATGAATTTTAATGCACATATTTGGAACATGCAAATAAACGTAACATTCAATCGATCTACCTATTCTTTTAAATCGAAAAAAATTTAAACGGTGCTTGCTTGTAAAATTAAATAAAATTTAATTGAATATCGAATGTTAATTCGTTTGATGGGATAAGCTGCAATTTTACACGTAGTTGAATTTTCAAAATTATTTGCTGTGTATTGTAAAGTCATTTAACAAAAAGCCGGATGTATTAGTTATGGTGGTTCATAAACCTTCTTACGAAGCTGCGAGTTCCAAGAACCACTCCTAAGGATCTCAGAAGAGATTTCGGGGCGATTTCGATTGCTGAGATAACAACCGGAATTATACGCACGTCCTCCAGTTGCCACATCTACTTCAACTACTCCGGCCAAGTCGTGGTACTCCGTTATCTTGTTGGAGAATGTTGTTTGGACATTGTGGTCTAGCGGTGCAGTAATGTCGATGAGGGTAACCCGCTTCATCCTTTTATCGTAGACCACATTATCGGGCCGATTGGCACAAATGAGGACATCCGTTATGATTTCACGATCTGGGAAACACATAGTGTCTGTATATCGGCGACGCCTCATCCTCCTACTGTACGTGATGGGGTGATTCTTTCAATGTACGATTTTGAATGGCGCATGCGATGATAAGTGAACGCCACTCAAACTGCTCGTTCTAACTCGTTCCCCAAGTCAGTCTTGATCCACCTAACCACCCCGAAACTATACGTCAACAAGGGCAAGGCAAATGTGTTTATCGCCTTCACTTTGTTGCCGGCCGACAAGAAGCTCGTCAAAATACCGTTGATACTATGCAAAAGCTTTTCCTGCAGCTCCTTCTTGATCATCGTGTGGCAGATTCCCTTCAGTTGCAGGAAACCTAGGAACATGCCTTTAACCATGATTCGAATCTCCTCCTGTTCATTGACGCAGAAACTGTCGGCATCCATCACTTGACCCAGATGTAGGCGTATGGATCGACATTTATCGATACCAAACTCCATCCAGATGTCGTAACTGAATCCCATGTCAAGCTGCAGGATCAGCATCTTCACAGACTCCACAAACAGCTTCAAATCGTCCATAAAGAAGGTGTGAGTAATGTTTGTACTCTTTTTTCCACTCTTTAAATGATAGCCATAGTTGTGTTGGTTGAGTGCTCTGCTAAGATGGTTCATGGCAAGGCAAAACCATATAGGACTAAAGGAATCGCCTTGGACTATGCCCCTTCTGGTGCAACGTAACACCTTTTCTCCATCGGACAAGTAAAGGGATGTGCTCTACATCCCCATAGCGTGCTGCATTAGCCTGATGACGTTACCGTCTATCTTGTATAACAGCAGTACCTTACGAGGTACGGTACGAGTGAGGTACTGAGTCGTAGGCCTTCTTATAGTCGATATACACCATACTCAGATTTCTTTGCTTGTGGGTGTCCTGCCCAACAACCACTGCAGCAATTATGAACTGATCCTCCCTGGTTCTCCCACAGATTGGACCAAAACTGCGTGACTTCTCCAATCTCCGGAAGGTCTTCGCCAAAGTCGGCTTTGTCGTTTCGGATATGGTTGTAGAACTCCCTTTCGTTGATGTGGAACTTTCGGTTTTTGCTCCTTCCTCTTTGAACATTCTTCATAACGCCGCTGTCGTTCAGAACCGCTATACATGGTTATGTTCGCCTCGGTGAGATCACGGAGTTATGTGGGTTTCACAACTTCAGCAACATTCCAAACTAGCCTCGTTGGTCGATTCCCCTGCTTGTACTGTGCTAATCAACCTATCTTTGACCGTAGTGTGGCGATGCGGATCTCCAGACGTCGCATCCACGCGGGTTTTTGTACTTTTGTACTTTGGGGCGTGCGCATCCATCACTCTCATCTTGGGCGCGTTCGCAAACCCCACCATAGCAACACACATGTTGTAAATCAGTTTATGATAAGACTCATAAGTGTATGACCAAATTTGGTTATATATGAGTTATAGCAACCAAATCAACGTGAATTGTGCTGCAAGGTCAATGTCCTTACAGCAGCCACTACAGCCGAATACACGATAAACTGCGTTATCCACGGTTTCCAAGTACTGTGGCAATGTATCCTGATTAGAGGTGCTTACTGCACTCGTCAACCGATAGAAGTACTGCAACATGGGTATCCGATGTCGGGATATGGAGTCTGTCCCACGGAGCTGTGTAACTGCTGTGCCCATATGATTGGCTAGTTCGTCCTTCAATTGCTGTTGTTGCAATTCCACTGTTGGTCCTGGAGCGGCGAGTGCAATCAAATCGCGGCGGTGATGCATCGAACCCAACAGAACTCCTTCTCGACGTATCGCTCGATCTTGCCGCCTCCTCTCCTAGTTCCCTCTGCACTTCCCACTTGATGTACTCTACATCTTGTAATAGCTCTCTGGCGTGTGTACAACTTGTTCTGATCAAGCTGGGGTGCAAACCGAGGGAACTTGAAGATCTCCAGCATCGCCGGCCTGCCAGACATATCCGTCTCCATCCTGGTGCAAACGTAGTAACAACGGATCATGTACTGATTCATCTCCCTTGTCCACATGATCCGCTGCCGTCGGCGGCCTGCTAACGTGAGTGATTGACGTCGATCAAACACAGCAACATCCGCAGCATTGCCTTAGTGATTTCTTCTGCTGCCGTTTCTGTTCTTCCTTGGCGGTACGGGCTGTGTCCCATGACCAGCTGAAGTAGGGGCTCCTTCCTCGGGCAATCGCTTCGGTATTGACGAGTGTTATAAGTCGGATCGTAGGCAGATCATGCCAAGGTGGTGCTGGCCTAGCTGGCACTTAAAAAAATGTTCAATATGCTCGAACCAGCGTTTCAGCTGGTCAGTTGGGTCGGTCAATTACTGACCATTCGCGTCTTTCACAGGCATCATTGCCTCCATCTTCGCCGTGCTTAAGCGTCATGGGATATCGTCCGCCCACGCTCGCTTGTCCTGTCGACATGTGCGTTTCACTTACTGCTCCAGAGTCGAGTATCGTATCGTTGACTCTGGCTTCTCTGGTTTTTGTTCGCTCTATCCCGGGTTTGGCTTCTCATCGCTTTTTCATCTTCATCCAGGTCTCTGCGGTGATCCATCGTTTTCTCTGGATGCGCAGTTCGCCCAGAAGCATCACTCACCTTGGCATCTTGCAGTCAGCGTGTGTTGAATGTTGATCCGTCATCCAACTCTTTCCTCCTGCCGACGAATCTGCGCAATGCGTAGGATTATTTCACCGATAAGGAGCTGATAATCAAACGCGATATCGACACTACGTTTATTCCGTTCATCAAGAAAGTTCCGTTTCCATTTTCGGCTGACGCAGATGTTGTCGATTTGATTACCTGTAAAGCCGTCACCGGAGACCCACATGACCTTGTTGCGATCCCCTTGAAATTTGTTTAATGTCCCTCTTGACTCCAGCACTAGATTAGTGCGCTTTGGGTGACACACGGTCGCTTTGATAGGCGCTGCTTGCAGATACTTGCAGCTTTTTATCAAAGTTCAACAGAGCGCACTGTCAAACCCCACCACATCCTAGACAAGCACGCAGGTCTCCTCACTCTACTGCCGTAATCTGAGAAAGTGACGTAAGCGCCAAATTACTACATGCACGTTTTCCATTTTTCTGTTAAAGAGCTTGATGAGTACTACTCGTTAACACCATTTTTGTAAAATGGCGTATACGTCACTTTTCCAGATTACGACAGTCTTTTTTTCCAGTAGGGTGGGAATCTGCATCCAGACACCGGTGGGCTACCCTCGCGCAAACCTCCAACATTCCGCTCCTCACTTCGACGAAAAGGGGACATACGAATAGTACGTGCTCGGCAGTTTCGTCGACCCCTGGGCAGTCTGTATGCCTGTATTTTTTTTTTTTTTTCCAAGGGAGAATGCATTTACACACTAACCCAGTACACGTGCATTGTAGTTGCCAAACTACCACACTGAAGTGTACTGGAGTGTCGGACTCGACCATACCGGTAATACCGACTAAACTCCCTTGGGCTCCACCATCGTTTCCCCCAGGAACTACCTCGCAGTACTACTTCTGGGGGGACGGCAGTACTAAGCGTACTCGCTCATTATCGCTCACACAGGCACTCGTCCCACGCGAGACTGACTTGGGTGCTCGCTCTATCGCACCCTCAAACACACCCTACATACTCTGTTGCACCTCTGTCATGCCGTGCGGGTCTAACTTGTGTGCCCACCCTTCTCATGCCATGTGGGTCTAACTTGTATGCCCACCCAAACCCTTGATTCATGCTCATACGCTCCATGCTTGCACACACATTAACGCTCCTATGGGTCTGACTTGTGTGCCCACCCTTCTCATGCCGTGCCGGGCTAACTTTTGTGCCCACCCTTCTCATGCCGTGCGGGACTAATTCTATGCCCACCTTTATCGTACCATGTGAGACTGCTCACCTCTTTCATTCAGTTCGCGCTGACACATACTACTCGAGTCATTCGACCTATCACTCCCTCTGGCATCCCTTGTGGGACTCTTCGCTTAGGTTCCCACTTCTGACATACCATGTGAGTCTGACTCACCTCATTCATGCCATATGAGACTAGCTCAACACGACTCAACTCATTCCTTTCGTACCATGTGAGACTGACTTGGATGCTCCCCCACTCCTCTGCCACGCCACGGGGTATCAGCAGTCGTACGAACCAACATTCCTGCGCTACTCCCAGCGCGGCGTGTGCAGTCCATACATGCACCTATTCATTCACACTTCTGCCATGCTTCGAGGTTACGATCTCGGTTGCCACCCGCTGCGCTATTACCTCTGCAAGGGCAGACCACTCACACCCTTCTCCGCGTTCGGCACTTTCGCTCTAACTAACCAATCTTAAGTTAGTCATGCTTGTCGATTGTTGCTCGGCGCGCCAGATTCTCTGCAAGCTGCAGGCAATCTGAGTGGTTGCAGTCGAGACTGCGTTCCACTTCTCCACCGCTTGACACATCCTTTGGATAAGATTATCCGGAGTTGTGTCCCGGCCGCAAACGTCTAGCATTGCTCTTCTTTCGACGTCGAAACGAGGACATACGAACAGTATGTGCTCTGCAGTTTCGTCAACACCTGGGCAGTCAGGGCAGACGGGGACCTCCGCGTGTCCAAACCTGTGGTGGTACTGTCGGAAACAGCCATGGCCTGACAGGAATTGTGTCAGATGGAAGTGAACCTCCCATGGGGTCTCCCCACCCAGCTTGATATGTTAGGAATCAGCCGGTGGGTCCACCTACCTTTCGAGGAGTTATCCCACTCGCGCTGCCATCTGGCAACCGAAGTCACCCTGGTACGCTCGCGGGCTCCTCTGGTGCCACGTAGGTCAAAACACTCCTCGTCCTCCCGGATGACCAGCCCGACTGGCATCATACTCGCTATCACGCAGGATGCGTCGCGCGATACCGTGCGGTAGGCCGATATCACCCTGAGACACATCAAGCGGTAGGTGCTCTCCAGTTTCTGCAGGTAACTGGTTACCCCCAGTGCTTTTGCCCAGGACGGGCCGCCGTACCTAAGAATAGATGCGGCAACGCCTGCCAGTAGCCTACGTCTACTGGCGCACACCTTGGAGCTGTTGGACATCATCCTCGATAATGCCGCCACAGCAGTCGAAGGCTTTTGCACGCATATTCGACATGGCTACCGAAGGTAAGCTTGTCGTCTATGATGACCCCAAGAATCTTCAGACTCCGCTTTGAAGTGATCGCGACGTCTCCCACGTGTACAACTGCATGTTGTGCCGACTTACGGTTACTGACGATAACCACCTCCGTCTTATGTTGAGCGAGCTCAAGGCCTCTCGCACTCATCCAGTCCGCCACAGTGCTGATCGCGTGTTCTGCGGTTAGCTCTACTTCGGGGATTGACTCCCCGTAGACCTCTAGGGTTACATCGTCAGCAAAGCCGACGATCTTCACACCAGGAGGGAACTTTGGCTTCAGAACCCCGTCATACATCAGGTTCCATAGTACCGGACCCAGGATTGACCCTTGCGGGACTCCTGCGGTAATAGGAACACTTTTCTGACCGGCATCGGTCTCGTATAGCAGCACACGGTTCTGGAAGTAGCATTCCAAGATCCGGTACAGTCCCACCGGCAGGCTAAGCCGGTGTAACGAGAGCGCGATGGCATCCCAGCTTGCGCTGTTGAATGCGTTCTTCACGTCCAGTGTCACCAACGCACAGTATCGAATTCCTTTTCCGTTGGATCGCTACCTCTGCAGTCTTGAGGACTGAATTGATAGCGTCCACCGTGGACTTACCCTTCCGAAAACCAAACTGGTTACTCGACAGGCCATCCGTACCCTCTGCATACGGGGTGAGCCTGTTGAGGATGATCCTCTCGAGCAGTTTACCCGTCGTGTCGATCAGGCAAATTGGTCTGTACGCCGATGGGTCACCCGGAGGCTTCCGGCCTTCGGCAGCAGTACCAACTTCTGCCTTTTCCATCTCTCAGGAAACAACACTCATCCAGGCATCTCTGCATAGCTAGCCTGAACATGTTCGGGTTCGCTATGATCGCTGCCTATAAGTGCACTGTTTGGAACTCCATCGGGGCCTGGAGCTTTGTTCATCGCAAGGGTGTTAGCCACTGCGAGTAACTCTTCGTTCGTCACCGGAGCCACCATTTCGGCCACACTCCCAGCGCCTTGCAGCGCAGGAGGAGGCCAGGGACTTGTGGCTCGGGACGGGAAGAGTACTTCGATAATCCTCGCCAACCGGTCCGGTGACCGTTCGGGGGTGAAGAGCCCCTTTGGTCTTGGCCATCACGATCCTATAGGCGTCACCCACGGATTCGCATTGGCACCCTCGCACAGGTTGTCGAAGCACGCTCTCTTGCTGCTCTTGATGGCCTTGTTAAGGGCCAGTCTCGCAGCTTGAAACACTTCCCGGCGGACCGCTCTTTCCTCCTCGGTGCGGGCTCGTTGCGTCCTACGTCTAGCCTTGAGGCAGGCTGATCGTAGGGCTGCAATTTCGGCACTCCACCAGTATACCGGGCGTCTGCCATTTCTTGGCAGGGCTTTCCTCGGCATAGTAGCGTCGCACGCGCGTGATAAGACAGCTATCAGCGCATCCCCGCTTAGACTGTCGGTGTTGGCCTCCAGTCCCAGGGCCGCGGTGAAAACTTCGCTGTCGAAGTGAGTGGTCTTCCACCCACGGACCTGACAGGGATCACCCGCCCTCGGACACTGCACACCATAATTGATCTTGAAGCGAATTGCTAGGTGATCACTATGGGTGTAGCCCTCGTCTACCCTCCAGTCCAGGTCCGAGACCAGACTAGGGCTGACAAACGTTACATCTATCCATGACTCGACCCCATTCCTACGGAATGTGCTACTGGCTCCGTCATTGACAAGCACTGCGTCGAGTTTTGCAAGTGCCTCGAGTAACGCTTGTCCCCTCTGATTGGTGCAGCGGCTGCCCCATTCCACTGCCCAAGCATTAAAGTCTCCCGCTATAACGAACGGGCTCCGACCTACTAGGTCGGCCGATAGCCTGTCGATCATCTGGTTGAACTGTTCCATTGGCCACCTTGGTGGGGCGTAGCAGCTACAATAGAACACCCCGTTGATCTTGGCTATCGCGACACCCTCCGCGGAGGAGTGTACAACCGCCGACCTAGACCCGTCCGCCACCCAGTTGCCGTTGCCGGCAGGGACGTTGTACGGGTCGGACAGGAGGGCGACATCGATCCTCGACTCCGAGACCGCCTGCCACAGCAGCTGCTGGGCAGGTGCACAGTGATTCAGATTCAGCTGTGTTACTTGCACGGCTTTTTCCGATTGGCTTCTCCGAAGGGACACGCAGGCCCGCCCATAGCATGGTTCCGGGCCTGCTTCTTACTGGCGCAGATAAGGCCCCGGGGTGCTTTGTCGCTTCCCTGTGTTTTGTGCCCCCCCCCGCCGCGGCGACGACACTTCTTGTTGGGGTCGGGGCCCTTGCAGTCAAAAGTTTTGTGCCCGGACTCAAGGCACCGGTAGCACCTGTCCACTGAAGGTGGCTGGAGCACGCTTACTGGGCATACTGACCAGCCGATCTTCAGCTTCTTTTCTCGATGACCTTTTGGCGTCAGCCACCGGTAGTCTGAGATAGGCTACCTGCGTACCAAAGAATCCCCCTCTTAGACGTACAGAGGACCGCTCAACCTCTGTGCCGCACTGCTCTTTGACGGCAGAGACGACGTCTTCCGCGGTCGTGACCTCATCCAGCTGCTTACACTGGACTGGAGGGTCACTTCCGCACCCAACGACCTAACCTGAGCGCCGTCACCCAAGACCTCCTGGGCAAGCTTTTTGTAAGCCGCCCCGCTGGATTGCGCGCCACGCTTCAGTACCAAGATCATTTCACCGTTCTTGGTACGTCTAACGCTGCGCACGTCCTGGCCCAGGGCCGATAGGCTATCGGCCGCTCGCATCGATTTAAGGACATCGGCGTATTTGTCCTTGTCGGTTTTCACCAACAAGGCCTCGCCTCTGTCTCTCACTTTCTTCATTGGTCGAGGGTGTTCGACTTCCGCCCCTACTGACCAGTTGCTGGATTCGCATCCCCTTCGGCGGGTACCGATGGCTGGCTGGGGCCAGCTTGTGGCTCAGCAACTTGTGCCTGTCTAGTGCCTTTCGCCTTCTTGGGCATACGCCCTTCAGGCTCCAGTGCACCATCCAGGCGACGCTTCGCCTTAATGGTAGCGCGTTTGGGTCGCTTCTTACTTGGCGTTTTCTTGCCCTCACTGGCCGTAAGGGCGGTCGCCTCTTTCGCCGCAGTAACACCGCTAGGGGAGGAGAGGCCTTGGTCTGCGTACCTTTGGCTATCCTCTCTGCTTCCGCTACATCGCCTGATGTAAGCGACCTGTTCTTGTCTTGCGACACGAACAGCTCGCCGGAGCACCAACAGGCTCTGCTTGAGCTCCTTGTTGGTGTTCTGCCTGCCGCTTACGAACTCGATGATCTCATCGAGTTGCTCGGCCACCACCCGTATCCCGGGTAGTGGCTCGTCAGGCGTGCAGGCAGGGCTACTCCCCACCACCGCTGGAGACTCTTCGGTGCTGCCAATAGCAGCAGCCGTCACTCCACTTGCCCCCTCTTTAATAGGGGACCTCGCTAGGCCCCTTTTGGCAAAGGTCACCTCCAACTCCAAAGATAGGTTTCGTTCAGTACTCATTTCTTATGGGTCCCCCTTGCGGCTGCCGCCGAATCCTACTGGAGTAGTCGCCTTTAGTGATCCCATGGTTATCTATGCCTGCCTTGCGGCAAGCAGGGAGGCCATGCGAGGGTTGACACTTGCGTGTTCAGAGCCAGATCAGCGCAAGTCAGGAAAGGGCATCTGAGCCTACTCCCACCCAGTAGGCAAAACTGGATGGCAGGATTGGGCAGCGTGCTACAAGGCCCGCCACGGTTTTATGGGACGGAAGACAGCCTAGCCATTAGCCCACTCGCCGTTTCGAGTCAGTGTCACCTGACCCTACTAAGAGAGTAGAATGTCAGACTGCCAGCCCTCACTTCACAATATAACAATATCCAAATACGAAACCAGTACACGCAACCAGTATGCCATAATCAGGGTCTTACTGATATCAACCCTGATGTGCCAGTGGCACTCTCTGGGCTTGTGCTTTTGAAGCGGCACACAGTCGCTTTGATAGAGTCTGCTTACGGGCACTTGTGGTTTTTTGGGAGGGGTTTTAGCAGAGCCCACTGCTAAATCCCACCACGCCCTAGGCAGTTCTCCCTGACTCACAGACAGCTGGGGAGGGGTCGTCAAGCCCTTGGACATGGTCCCTGCTGCCCCCTGTATGCCTGTATGCCCAAACCTGTGTATGTACCACCTAAAGCAGCCATGGCCTGACAGGAACTGTGTCAGATGGAAGTGAACTTCCCCATGCCTCCTATTAACCCATCTTGATACGCTAGATATCAGCCGATGGGTCCACCTACTCTTAGAAGAGTTATCCCAGTCCCATTGCCACTTGATAGACGAGGTGACTCTAATGGCTTTACAAGCTCCTCTGGTTCCGTGCATTTCGAACCTCTCCTCATATTCCCGTATGACTATCCCAACATACACGCGATCACACAAGCTGCATCCCGTGATACCGTGGGATAGGCACTTATCACTCTGAGACACGCTAGCTTGTGTAAACTCTCCAGCTTCTGCAGGTTACATTCGACGCTAAGCGCCGAGGCCCAAGCTGGGCCGCCGTATCTAAGGATAGATACGGCAACCCCAGCTAATAACCTGCGTCTGCTGAAGCGCACGCCCGACCTATTGGACAACATCCTGGAGAATGCCACAATAGCTGTCGAAGCTCTCCTGCAGGCGTAATCGACGTGACTGCCGAAGTTCAGTCTATCGTCGATCAACACCCCGAGGAGCTTCACTTCCCACTTGGAAATGATCTCACAGTCGCCAACGCGAACCACAGTCTCCTGTACCGACTTACGGTTGTTAACAACAGCTGCCTTGAGCTCATCCATACCTCTACTATAGCGATCGCGTGGGCCGCCGTCAGTTCCACCTCAACAATCGATTCTCCGTAAACTTCCAGCGTTATGTCGTCAGCGAAGCGAATGATCTTAACACCTGGGGGGAACTTCAGTCTTAAAACACTGCGGTAATAGAAGCACTACCCTCACCTTCATCGGTCTAGTATAAGAGTACGCAATTCTGGAAATAGCTTTCCAAAATGTTGTACAGGCCCACCGGAATGCCGAATCGGAGTAACGAGAGCGCGATGGCAATGATGGCATCCCAGCTTGCGCTGTTGAATGCATTCTTGACGTCGAGCGTCACAATCGCACAGAATCGAGTTTCCCTCCGCTTGCGTTGTATCGCTACTTCCGCAGTTTTCACAACCGAGTTGATAGCATCCACCGTGGACCTACCCTTACAAAACCCAAACTGATTGCTTGGCAGGCCGTTCGTACCTTCGGTGTACGGGGTCAGCCTGTTGAGGATGATCCTCTCAAGCAACTTCCCCGTGGTGTCCAGTAGGCAGATTGGTCTGTACGCCGATGGGTCACCGGGTGGTTTCCCGGGCTTCGGCAACAGCACCAGCTTCTGTTTCTTCCACCTATCGGGAAAACTGCGCTCGTCGAGGCATCTCTGCATGGCTGTCCTGAACATGTCTGGGTTAGCCATGATCGCTGCCTTCAGAGCGAGGTTTGGCACTCCGTCGGGCCCCGGAGCTTTGTTCGTGTCAAGGGTTCGGGCCACCGCAAGCAACTCTTCGTTCGTCACCGCTGCCACTTCAGCCGCACTCGCGTTCTGCGGTGCTGGAGGTGGCCAAGGACTTGTGGCATGGGACGGGAAGAGAACCTCGATAATGCGATTCAACCTTTCCGGCGACCGTTCGGGAGGCGCCAGCCCCCCTCTGGTCTTCGCCATTACTATCCTGTAGGCATCGCCCCAAGGATTAGCATTGGCGTTCAGGCATAGGTTGTCAAAACACTTTCTTTTACTACTACTGATGGCCTTGTTAAGGGCCAACTTCGCAGCTTTGAACGTTAAGCGGCGTTCATCCCTTAGTTGCTCAGAGCGAGTTCTCTGCATCCTTCGCCTAGCCCTAAGGCTGGTTGACCGAAGATTACGGCAGTCTAGCTAATATCAGAAGGACAACACACCCCACGCATCCCTTAGCTGGTGGTTGCATATTTTTATCAGTAGAAAGACAATTTCCAATGATCCATTATCCCATGATAGCATAATTTATAGCATAACATTTATCAGCCGGCACTTGGTGGGAAACCTCTCCAAGATGCGAGGACTTTCGGTCATGTCTGTCTCCAAAGATGTGTAGACGTCGAGGGTCTCTTTTCGATTATTTTTAATCGACCACATGATCAACTAAAAATCCCGTTCACCCTCGATGGCTCGCCACAACCGAAGCACTTCCCACGAGTGCGTTTTTCTATACTGATTTCTAAGGCTGCTTCTTTCGAATGGCGATCACTTTTTAGTATGATCTCGACCGCATTTCCGCTATTTCGCTCGCAATTCCATCCAATAGCGTTTCGCAAGTCATCATCGCTAGATAAAGTCTTGACCAGATTTTATCACTCACCAATTGTGTCTACCCCTACTGATGGAATAGAAAAATGATGGATGCAATCCGGGCCCCCATGAATCTTTTGGCCCTGGGCCCTCTGTCAGTGACTCGCCACCGTGCTTTGGTAGCTCTCTTGGTAGGGCAAAAACGCAATATAAAACTTTTTTTTTTCATTGTTGCATGTCATAGAACTGAAAAGTTCTTTATTGTAGAATTATTTTAAATGAATTCGAAATATTACAAAAAAAATGTAGCTTATTTCATAGTAAAACGTTGTGAAGGTATTTGATTCGATACGTGATTGGTGGCTTACCAGTTCACCATGCTTTAAAGTCTACAATCACCGCCACATTAGTGGCATAATAATAACAATAAGCATAACGATAATAGTTTATAATAACTGCATATCAAGAAATTGTACAATTTTATTTGAGAACAACAACTTATACATTAAACTACCGGCACAAAATTGCAATGAATTAATGAATTCCTCCACCTAGCTCGCGGTAGTCATTTGTTCTCACGACTTCACCTTCCGGAGGCGATTCCATCATTCAAGCTGTCTACCGTGCCGACCATCGGCCACCTCGTACCTGCACTCAACCACCTAGTAAATCACGAGCCGAGAGCAATTAATTTATTGAAAATACCTAAACGCAACGGCAATTATTATAAACAATCATCGACATTAGCAATAAAGCCATAGAGAGTCGTCCGAGGTACCGCCCATGCCACAGCCCGTGCGATTTGGCCCGGGGTTGTAGGAGTCTAAGCTGCACAAATCTTAGCACGCTCGCGCCACTTCGGGAAGTTGTGCTCAGCTCAGAACCTTCATCAGAACACTCGCGGAACAAATCGCCAATACAATCTACTTCCAGTTGTAATGTCTCACCACGTCGTCATGTTTGTCGATGACTAACCCACATGTCTCAACATCGCATTTCGAACCCAAACAGCAAATAAATACCCACCGCAGACCCTTTTATATCTAGATTAACTCCGGTTCCAATTTCGTAATACAAACAATAAAGCTCAAATCCGGCTCCGAGATAGTTACAGTCGATCGTCACCCACCTTTATTGACCGTTAAGCAATCAATTCTTGTGCACGGTTGTAGATCTGACATCGTCGATAAAACAATTGTCCTCATTATTGATCCATTCGTTTGACTAGCTGGAAAATCCGTGTTCCACATACCTACCATCTATCGATACTGGGTAAATAAAAAACCACCTGTTGGTATAGTATCTCACCGGAAATTGGAATTAGAATAACAATTTTTCTAACAAATCAAAACTATTTGCGTGGAAAAGTCATCCTTACTGTAATCAATACCAATTTTCTCGGCACTTATTCAACTTGGCACTATGGGAATAGGATCTGATTTTTTTGACCAAATGAATCTTCGAAAAGTTTAAAGAATAAAGCAAACAACCATAACCGTTTTGGAAAGCAAGTCTCTCATGAGAAGGTCCTAATAAGTTAAATGTGTGTGTATACTGAAAATTATTAGAAATCTGATCTTACACCATTTACTACATTGGACTGTACGACAAATATTGAAATTATTAGTTGCATATTTCGTAAATGCACTTGGTGCTCCCTGAAGCGATGAAGCCACGCATAAACCTTCGATTGTTATGCAAATTCCTGCCACCATTCAAATGCGGTTGTGACACAAACCTAGAGGTTCCCAACATGGGAAAAACACAGTCCCCCATCAGTTCAGCAACACTTCAACACACCGTATTCGAGGTTGGCCCCACTTGCTGCTGTTATTGCTGTTATTATTATCTGTCATTTGCTATAAATAACCATACGTGGGAACCACAGTGGGGCCTTCCACAGTTTATCGGATAGTTGTGCAGCTATAAAGTAGTCCTCTATGAAGACGACAAGGTTCGAACTACTGTCCGTCCTAAGATTTTTTTTTTAAATTTTACTATGTTTCGTTACCCACATAATATACAAGTGCATGAATTTTGTTTGGCATAATAAGCAATTAATAACAGTGAATACTAAACTGCCTCGGGACAGCAATGGCTCGGTACAGGTACGTAGCGCCAGCAGAAGAAGAAGAAGAAGGAACCACAATCAATTGCATCCATGCAATGTGGGGCCTGATTTGTAGCCGCTGCTGCTGAAGCTTCGCATGCCTAAGCGAGCGAGCCAGTATTGTAGCATGCAAGCAAATGCATTCAATAAGGCAACCCGAGTCAAGGTGCACTTACGAACGGTTCGGCGAGAACTATATCGGGCACCGTGGAGCTATTTACATGAAGCGAGATGCAACCTAACCTGCTGCCAGCTCGTTCATTGTTGTTGTTGCTGCTGCTGCTGCCACTGCTATTGCCGGTTGGATCCATATGTGTGATCAATAACCAATGGAGGCACACGGTGAGGAGGCTCAAAAATCTCCAGTCAGGTGCAACATGCTGCCTACATGGTACCTATTTTGCATTTCCATCGAGCCGGTGTAAGTTGAGAGCGTCCATTATCTGCGGGGGATGGGGTAACGACGACGTGCTGAAGTTTTCCCAGGTGAAGGGATGTATTCAGTTATTATTATTTTCGAACAGAAAAGTAAGTATTACCAACGGAAAATTCTTTTGGATTTTCTAAGTTATATTCTTTTAAACAGAATTTATACTCGTAAAAAATTAGCACTTTTTGAAGAAATAGTTTTTAATTTACACAAGAATTTCTTTTGTGCGTCCACGGGATATTCTTCTGTAACAGGAAATTCCTCTGAATTTCGGATAAATCGGTCTTAAACTGTGGTGTTAGAATTGGGATCACTGGTTCCAACCTCACGATATCGGGAAATCTTTCCAGCATCTGTGTATTTCCACTGAAGCCACCGCAGCCAACGTAATAATAATAACAACTATTATGATCACCATCCCTTTGCAGCTGAACTTGGATAGGCGGAACATAGGCAAAAGTCGTAGTAGAAAAATTCTTGCGGGTGTGACTAGTGCGATATTTTCTCTTTGGTCCAAAGAGATCACTCTGTAGGGTAAGACGGTATAATGCGCCCCACCTGGCCAAAACTAGAAAACTATAACTAACCAAGGGTCAAAATCAGTTGGTACCTTTAAATATGGGAAAATGGTAAATACATCATGAAACAATCATGATTACCCTTAAACAATTGAAAAATGCTCCTTAAAAAATCTGATCAGTTTTCCTCAAATTATTGAACAAATTACCATGGAATATATAAAATGCTCCGTAAACATTTGAAAAGAGTACCGTAGAAACGAAAAAAATGTACAGTAAACAATTTAAAATGCTCCTTAGAAAAACATAGATTTGCTATTTAACTAATGATAATTGCGCAGTATTTTGATTTAAGAATTATTGTGAAATAGTTGAAAAAGTACCTTGAAATTGGCTGTCATAAAGAAGAATCTTATGCACCATTGTATAGCCCCTGGAGTATGAAGCTGATTGTTTTGCTTGGTAACCCTATTCAACAGAAAAATGCTCCGAAAACTAAGGAAAATGCTCCCTAAAAAGAAGAAATACTCCTTAAACCAATAAAAAATGCTCCTTAACCTGAGAAAATGCTCCTTAAACTAAAAACAGTGCTCCGTAAAAAAAAATGAAATCCTCCATAAACTTATACAAAATGTAATCTTAGCCTACAAGCAATTCAAAGCATTGTTGAAGAAATTGTGCACCAGACTGCTCATAGACAAACAGACGTCCCATACAACTGCACATCGCATAAACATGCTTGACGATACGAATTTCATTAAAATCACATTGCATATTTTTAATGCTAATAGGTTTATTCATCAATTTCCTTGCATAACCACAAAAGATATCTTAGTTACAAGATAAATATTGTCGCTTCGGTTCCCTTTGTTCTGCTGACCGAAACATGTTGGGTACCGAACTGTCAAATTGTATGTTTTTTTCCTTCATTGACATTTAGCACCCTATCCTCGCCAGCAAAAGATGTTCCGGACAGCCACGACAGCGACAATTTTTATCTTGTAACTTGAATATCTCTTATAACCGCCCACGGCATGAGGAACTCGAAATTGTCGAAATCTGCGCTTACAAAATTTTCTAAGGAGCATTTTCAATTGTTTACAGTACATTTTTTTCGTTTTTACGGTACACTTTTCAAATGTTTACGGAGCATTTTATATAGGTATTTCAAGGTAATTTGTTCAATAATTTAAGGAAAAAATGATTAGTTTTTTTAAGGAGCATTTTTCAATTGTTTAGGGATAATTTCATCTGTTTTAATGGACAATTTTTGGGCTGCCTTTAAATATTTGTAAAACCATCATACTATGTGAATGTGAAAGTATTTTTGTATTACATAATGAAAATATTGGCAAAATACAAAAAGTGTCAGTTTTGATGTAACTTTCAATGTTTGTTTGCTCAACATTCTGGAGTGACGCTAGCATACTCTCCGCAAAGCTTGCACTGGAACACTCAGTTGGGCAACAAAATAACTTTTCTCAGTGGTTAATCTATATAATAAAAATGAGTTGAGGTTTCCTTCCTGACGATTTAACTCGCGAACGGGTTGACCGTTTTGCAAGAGTTTTTCCCTGATCGATTCGTTTTGGGATCCGCAAGGTTTGTATATACAAAAAGTTGGTAGATTTGGCGGGGAAATGTAAAAAAAAACATTAGAATACACTTTTGGGTCAGCTGTTGAGGAAAACAAAAAAACGCACGGAAATTGATCTAGAGTGCGGTGCTGCAAATAGTACATTGTGACATTTGCAACACCCAAGCAAAGCTGGGTTTCTTTCGCTAGTATGATATAAAATTGCTTCCATCTTCAAACATGTTTCACTGGTCAAAATACCCCAGTGTAGGCAGGACGATATGCTCTAACCAACTACACACAAGAGCGGCGAGCTTGCAGGAGTTGCTTCCAAATTATATGGAAACTATTGAAATGTAATTCAAAGCTGCATAAATGGACTTATGTTGTTTTTTTAGTGTCAAGCACATAAGGATTTGTAGCTTTTGTATTATGGGATTGATAAAATACTAATAAAGGGCTTCGAAACGTCTTTGCTTAAGGTGTAGGCTGACCAGATCAAACGGGACCAACGCACTTGCAAAACGGGACATGTCAAAAAATCTTGTGATAAAATCCAAGAGATGTGTAAATTTCAAAATTTACGTGCTTAATTTTCATGTTCCGTATATAAGAAATGAAAAATATTTTAGAGTGAATCATTTACCACCATAACATTCTATTGTATTAAGTTAGTTGTGGAAAAATACTAAACTACAAATATTTCACACTTCAGAGAGCGGACAAATCCACAAAGGAACAGAAAATTACGCATAAGCAGCATAAATGTCAAATCCAATCAATTCACAGTCCTTTTTGATCGAAATTGATTTAAATGACGCTACAAGTAGCATTACACCTTGGGAATTGGTTTTGTTCCTATGTTCTCCCAAAAAGCGGGACTCATGCAATTTTGTCGTGAAAAGTAAAAATAATCCTTGCCAATTTATAGTCTGGTTTACAGCTCGGACTCTTGGAGAATTCCGCCAGATATTATTTTAAATTGGGCCGCTTTTCTAATTTTTCATAAAGGAATAACATAATAAATCCCGTCCACACACATGGGAGAGAAATTTGCAGACAAGCTCCCAATGTGAAGTAAGTGAGGACCTTAAATCTAGCCTTTAATACGACCAAATTTTCCCTCGGTTCGAAACTGCCTTAAACTCGATTTTGTTCAGAATTATTCAGAAAGACTTTGAATGGTTCTTAATGTTTCGAAATGAATAAACTGATTGAAAAATATGTGGTAAACCAAATCTGAAAAAAAATTGCATACTTTGGAAGATTGAACTTGAACTTAATCTGAAAAATAGAATGTCTGTTCCCGCGCTTCATTTTATTGACTGTTTTTCAGGAAATAATTGCCTACCAAGTTACTAGTTCCGTTCAATCTTCTGATGAAATTGGCCAAATTTTAATGTCTCCGGAAAAGCCACTGTTGTCATTAACTTTTAAAAACCTTAAAAAATCGATCAATGTAAAATGCAAAACGGCATAAAAAGCATTCTTTTAAAAGTAACACTAATAACATAACATCTCACACTTTTTTATGGGATTCTTCCTTTTTCTTTGTTGAGAGATGAGCCAGCCGAGGGCTGCAGATCCCTCTAATAAAGACACAAAATGAAATCATTTTCTATATACTTGATTTTAGATTCCTGCCTAAAATACTGAATTTGTATGAATAATATTTTGGAGCTCTTTGGGAAAATGAAAAAAGGGACAAATTGAGGATTTTTTAGATTACGACGGGGCAGCACAAAAAGGTCTAAGAAACGGGACTTTCCCGTTAAATACGGTACTTATGGTCAGCCTATTAAGGTGCCCCACCTTTGCCCAGGCACTCCCCTACACTTTAAAATCAGAAATTGTTTCTCCACTATTTTTGCCTCAACCAAGGCATCCACTATTTCTTGGATGACGATGTCGGTGACTTGGTTCTTCAATAACAGTTTCAAAAACAACACACTTAAAATAAATCGCAGATTTCTGTGAAATTTCACCGAAATCTCAACAGCAGAACTGTTCGGTGAATAATTCTACAGATTTTCGGTGGTTTTGACAGTTGAACAAAGGAAAAATCGCAGAAAATTTGGTGAAATAATTACCGAACAGTTCTGCTGTTGAGATTTCGGTGAATTGAAGCAAAATTCGCTTCACAACGACTATCCCCCTGGCTGACACAAAGACCTGGATCGATTATGCATATGTACAACATGTGATAGATTTAGTTCGGAAAAGGTATTGGAGGGTAACCGCCCCTTCGGTGGGGTTTGATCTCACGAAACCAGTACGCTAGACAGGAGCTTTCCCTACTAAGCTACGAAGGGCCTCCGTCATCCTCCGCAGCTTAGCGGTTACTGATGAAACCAAATTCCCAGCACCGGGCACCAGCCGAACTCTCGCAATACATTTTCAGAACTAACTCTCTCATATGTATTTTTGTACAATGCCAACCAAGTAGGATGAGTATTTAGTATTGTCTGGCTCCTACACATTTGCTTGATCAGCAAAGGTGCTCGATGGATTAGGGTGAGATCCCAGCCCGACCACCCATCTCAGATGATTGGGACCGCAGTTCGAGGACCTCATGAATAATCCCTGCAACCTTGCAGTTGTTATATATTGTCTTGAAGATTAGGGCTTGTGTCGCTAAATATGACAGTTGCATTCATCATTGATCTCTTTAGCTGCATATATAACTGTGTAGTCCCATGGTCGGAGGAGAGCAGGCCTTCCATGTTTCCTCCTGGAATGTAAATCCTCCCTCCCTTAGTGACCAAGCTATCCGGACACCTTAATATGGGTCATGAAACATATTTCTATCCCAAACTGCACCGCAAACCGCAAACATCAAAGTCAGGGGGTTTGTTTCATGACGAATAAAAAATTGCATTATCACAATTTTCTACAATTCTTTTGATTCGAAAATATGTCAACTAACGAATGCTTCATTGCAGACAGTACGATGTGATGATCGCTTAGTAGTCTCGTAGGGCAACGAATATTCACCTTTGAAGCGGAGATAGATGTTCTGTATATCTGTCTACGACCCATTTGCTCGCCGCTAAATGGAGAACTCTTCCTAATAATGTTTTGATGTTTATTATTTGATCTACGAATAATATGAATGAATAAGATTTTCAAAATTCTACAAGGAATCACTCCAAAAACCATTATGTTTTTGTTACAGTTTTTCCGTTAAATATATCATTAACATCATTGGGTTAAGTTTGATGAAAAAATTCTGGAGTAGGGTAGACTTGATCCTCTTTTCTGGTTTTCGATGTATCACAGCCACAAATAAATAAACATACGCGATTTACACACAGACTCTCTAAGAAATATAGTATTTAACTTTACTGATATATGACAGTCCTTAAATTATTGTTGTTATTGATACACAATCGATTTTTTAGAGTGCTGTCAAAAATCTACTTTTAAAATATTCGGGGGAAATTGATCCCTCTCCAAGAACTTGGTTTGATAAAATTAGAAAGGTGCCATCAGATTTTTTAAATATTTTTCCTTCAAAATACGCGCAATTTTCGAATTGCTGTGCGTATACATGAACGATTTTTGTTATTGGATTCGACAGCACATGCAATTTAAAAATTTGGGGAAACTTGATCCCCTTTCTATGATATCTACGCAATAAATAATTTTTCCTGCCAACCCTTCATCAAATCTGTTAAATCTACAAAAAATAGAAACCTGAGAACAGATTTATATTTTTTGATTTTTTTCGCCAAATTTTTGTATGGGTGACTAATGGGGGATCAAATGTCTCCATATTGAGGCAATAACTCCAAATCCAAATATCCTAAAATATTCATGGAATGTTGACATTTTCATTTATACAAATCATTAAGCACATTTTTGGCTTTGTGCTGTGAAAAAACGAAATTATTTGGTCATTGTTATGAAAAGTTATTCAAATTTTGCGTGGCCAATAAAAAAATCTTTAGGAAGGTCAAAATATACAAACCGCCCTGCAGAATAAATAAGGTTGTCAATCCAAAAAAAACGAGCAATGGGTAATGTTTTCAACATAACCGCGAGTAGACGTAGGACTTGTATAAATGTAGCGTATTTACATTTAACTTCTAACTTTTGGATCTTTGGAGTTTGATTATAGTATTGATATTGGAAACGACAACTTCCATGAATTATTAGCAATTTGTTTATTGTTAAACTTCTTTAAATAAAACTAATAATCAAATACATAATTAGAATTAAATTGTTTCTAACTTTTAAGCCCTTATTTACTCAAGCAAATGTAGGGCATTTATAGATTTCTTATTGATGATAGTATTTGAAGTTTAAAAATTCTATTTATAAAATTTTGGGCAAAATGTGCTATTTTGGAGGAACTATCCCGTTTTCCAAACAAAGAAATACAGCACCAATTTCGTTGCTTCTTTTTGCTAAAATGCTTGCTTACTGCTGAAAAAATCCCAACAATAAGAGCAGTAACCCTATTAAAATAGAGGAGGTACTGCTAATACATCAACAAAAAATTATTTAATGTTCTGATTCCAAACTCCGAGTCTACATCAAATTTAATAATACAATTTCTCAGAAAATGAAAAGCAAAGAATAAGATAAAGTTTATTTAAATATTCTTCTGGAAATTATTTTTTGCGGACTTTTTTAAAAGATTTACATGTAATACAGCGAAATTTTTTAATCTAAAATGGATATTAACACTATTGCTGATTGTGCATCTTTAATTGCTAATGCCTTCTGCAAATAAATGAAAGTAATTTATTTAATCAAATTTTTATTTTCATCATTATAGTTGATTTTTTTTGCTGGGGAATCAGAATTGTTATAGTATAACCATGTTTTAATGTACGTGTCGTTTAGTGACTCGTACCCATCCCGGGATCATGTGGATTATGAAACCAATCACTTTTCGTGTATGAGCAGACCAAATATCTCTAATTTTCTTCTTCTCCATCCACCTCCGCTGCCATCACTGCCTCAGCCAACATCGGCCTCTAGCCGTGAACTCCGAGCGATGCGATAAGCGATTGCATCCATCGCAACCGACATCACTGCATCCAACCATCATCAAGCACAGAATGACAAAAAAATGCGCCCACTTCTTTCATGCATATTCGCAGACCGCTGGCGACTGCATGCTGTGTGGGTAAACACAGCGAACGAACGAACGAAACAAAAAATGCGCGAGCAAAAAGAAAGTCAATTCGCGCTGCTGTCACAAATTGTAATGACTCGCACACGGCAGGCACTGCTTCTTTTATACACAAAGAAATTCTTCCGGTAGACCCGAAGGCCCGTGACATACCGCATTCTGATGTCCATGTTAGGAATGCACGGGATTGATTACATATGAAATTTTTACTGGCTTTACCAAGAATTGAAATTTTCAACAGCTTATCGTTAATAATCTTAAGTTTCAATGAAATAGAAAAATGGTGGAGAGTGTCCGAGTCGATTGATATATAAATCTAAAAAATCCATCGAAAGATAAAGGCGCTAGTAGCGTTCAAAATCTTCCCTTCCAGCGTAACGCTCTCGATTTTCAAAAATCTAAATGACACCCAGTATAGTAAAGAAAGACGTAAGTCCTACGTCAATAACTCACCACATAAAGGTCATTTGTCTAGAGGATCTATACTAAAAAATACGCTAGAACAAAACTACTTTAGTTCTCGATAAAACAGGGGGTGATCAAGTCTCCCCGGGGATCAAGTTTACCCACCTTCCCCTAGACTAGTGGAGGTTTTACATTTACTATTCGACATGGCAATAATCGGCAAACTGAAAATGTGTTATTATCTAGGTCAATGAATATCTTTCATTCGGTATACATTGAACGTTTTTGCTATTGCACAATGAGGACAAATATTTTAAACGATCTTTTGAGAGTTGGCGTACATTGTTGAAAGCTTGGGTGGGTGTTACACATGAGAAAGTCGATACGAGATTTTTGCCATTCACGCATTTAAATTATACGAAAAAACCGTGTTGGCGTTATTTGGGAAGATAACATTAAGCTTTTGACTGTCCGACGATAGACAAGAATTGCTAAATTTTCCTTTGAAAGGGACACTTGGTTCGAACGTACATTCAACCGCGAAAGGCAACAAAAACACAAACCTTCGGGCAAAGTAGAGAGATATAACATTAAGTAGGACCAGCTTAGAAAAAGATCATCATTCGCTGCCCTATAACTAAGCGATAATCATGCTTTCTGAAATAAAACATTCGTTAGTTAAAATCTATTCTAATAAACATAATTGTAGGTAGGAAAAAGTGAATTTTGATTGTTTGTTGATGAAAAAATAACATATTTTGGGTTGTCGTTGGACGCGAATAACTTCAATGGATGCTTGGACGAAAAATTCAGTTCAGTGTCGGGAAGCAGTTAACTTCAAATTTGTTATAGCAACCGCCATTATGGCGAGCGTGGAAAGCTGGTATGGTAGATTTGATTTCACTTTTTGCGCAATTCAACAATAGACTTTGAGTCAACCCTGTCACTAGCTTCTCTAAAGAAAAGGAAATATTGAAATAGTCAGATTATTTTCAAAGCCTGAGGTGTGGTGAGGTGCAAGCACTCGTAAATCAGAATATCTGCTAGAGGAATTATTTTGTCACTCCCTGCATTGTTACAATGCAATGCAGCCAATTAGATTTCACGGCTTTGAACAGTAATTGATGTATTTGCAATCACTACTTTCTTTCGCATTTTATCTTTTATTTTACTCTTAAAGACTTTACTACTTTACTACTTTAAGACTTACGCTACGCTTTAACATTCGATCTCGCGCTTTGTAGCATTTTATACAACAGCGATGAAAAAATCTACGACACAACGAACTTGAAAAAAAACCTCGCACTTCTAATATTGCAATAGCATATCAGTGCAAAATATCATTCTCCTATTACTTCTTACAAATTGTGGGGATTTAATGAGATTAAAATTGTCTGAATTAGCTAGCTTCTTCTATAAACTTATACCAAAATTTGCATTTATACAACCACGCGTCATTCAAGAATGTGCAGACCAATATCTACTAATTTATATACATTTTCTTCTTCTACTGACGAGGAAAATGATGTTTATCGATAGTATTCTAAGTAAATTGTGAACGAACAAAATTGTTAATCAAATATAGGCGTGACGAAGTTCGCCCGGTTTCGTTTCAATGAGTATGGTACACAAAGATTAAAAGATTGAAAGTTATTTTATATTTCTGGAAAATTGTGCATACCACCCTCACGAAAAAGGGACCATTTCCCTTGCGCAAGCCAGCATGCTTCTACAAGTGCTCAATGTTGGTCCAGTTCAGCGACAAATGGCACACTGTTGTAATAGATTTTAAAAGGGGTATACAATTAAACCCCCACCACTTCCAGTCCCTCTTGTCACGTACCTCCGATATGTCTAACCACTTCATTCACCGATCGATTTGAATAGGAATGACTAAGCAGCTCACATTTCCTGAGACGATTCGAGCATGCATGTGTCTCAGCACTACCAGACTGCCAATCTGGGCCACTTGTCGTCCACCTGGGGAAGGCAAACGAGCGAGCCCCATGGCGGCTGATATGGCTGATACACAAACTCCCTTGTGATTGCAGAGCGAGTGGAGATCTGGCGATTCGAACCCACTGATTACGCCAGGTGGTAGCTAATTAACAAGCTAGTCGTCATTGCCGTAGCATGATTCCGATTTGCCACTCCGGGTGAACACTTGTGATTAGAATGTTCGTTAAATTTAGCAGCTATGTAGACGCTAATCACACACCTTCTCTTTCTCGTATCGTTTTCCCACAGAAGATCAAACTCCTGCCTCGTCTTGGTGGTCATCACAGGTTGCTGACGCTGTGCCGTCACCGAAGAACTACTTCCAGGCCACACATGGACTGGTGCAGACACATCCGGCCCTGACGAAAAGTCAGGCGCTGCCACTGACGCAGCCCAGCCACACGCGATCGCCAGTCGTCGGATCCCTATCCAGTGGGTTCCCCTCAATTGCCAATTCCAACCCGCGGTCACCGTTCCGCCATTTGGACTTCAGCAGTAGTGCCACCGCCGAACTGAGGCGTAATCCAAGCCTTTCCGCGCCCGATGAGTGTGCCCGAGCTTGCCGCGAAGGAGAACCACCAAGAATTTGCTACTATCACTTCACTGCCGAGTACTACACCGTTTTGGGAGCGTGAGTTTTATTTAAAAAAAATATTTAGACCATTTTAATGAAATGTCTTCACTTGATTCATAATACAAGTTAGTACTATTCCATTTAATGTCACCATTTGATGGTGGAATTAAATCGAATCACCCAACCGAAGATTATTAGATTTTCTAACAATTCTGCATAAGAACCTACCAAAGCCTGTATAAGAACTGGACATATTCGAAAATGCTAGATTCCTATACAAATATTGTATGAGATCTTACAATTTTGCAAGCTTTTCTTACAATATTTGTTTGTGAGCTTACATTTTTTCTATAAGAATCTAACAATATCGCATATGCCCAGTTCTTATACCAGGTTTTGATAGGTTCTCATGCAGAATTGTTAGAAAATCTAACAGCTGGTTGGGTACACCCATTTTTTTTTACACGGTTGGTATTCTTTAATTTCCCGGTTAACCTGATTTTTCACAGCTTTTTAAATACCACCTGAATTTTCTTTGATTTTTTGTGATTTTTTTCGCGGGGTTAACTCATCATTTCATCAACGCTAAAGGTCAGAATCAACTAAAACCAACCCGTGTAAAAAAAGAACCGGGTGTAGTACTAACTCGTCTTATGAAAAGTGAGCGTAAGTTTATTTTTCTATCGGGTGATCGAAATTAACTTCCTCAACATCACATTTTCACAGGGCCTGTCAAGTATGTACCCCGAATGCCACGAACACCGTATGGAGCCACTGTCAGTGCGTTTTGGCCGATGGTGTCGAGCGAGGTATCCTGACCATCAATCGTATGATTCCCGGACCAAGTATTCAGGTTTGCGAAAACGACAGAGTTGTGATCGATGTCGAAAACCACATGGAAGGTATGGAGTTGACCATTCACTGGCACGGAATCTGGCAGCGTGGAACACAGTACTACGATGGTGTTCCATTTGTGACGCAGTGCCCCATCCAACAGGGAAATACCTTCAGGTATGTATGAATTGGGACCAAAAATTATTCTTTATGTTAACCTCAAACATGCTTACTCAACAGATATCAATGGACTGGTAATGCAGGTACTCACTTCTGGCACGCGCACACCGGTCTCCAGAAACTGGATGGTCTGTACGGAAGCATCGTCGTCCGTCAGCCTCCGTCCCGTGACCCTAACTCGCACCTGTACGACTTCGATTTGACCACGCACATCATGCTGGTAAGCGATTGGCTTCACGAGGATGCCGCCGAACGATACCCAGGTCGTCTCGCCGTCAACACCGGTCAGGATCCCGAATCGATGCTCATCAACGGCAAGGGACAGTTCCGTGACCCCAACACCGGTTTCATGACCAACACACCGCTGGAAATCTTCACCATCACTCCCGGACGCCGGTACCGATTCCGTATGATCAACGCCTTTGCGTCTGTATGCCCAGCCCAAGTCACCATCGAAGGACACGGACTAACAGTCATCGCCACCGACGGAGAACCAGTGCTTCCAGTGCAAGTCAACACCATCATTTCATTCTCAGGTAATTGGCTCAATTATGTTTGAACTGCTGCATTATTGCGACGCGGCACTTGAATTGGGGTTGCACAGTTGGAACAATGGCCCCTATCGCGCACAGCTGAGGGCTGCTCCATTGGGTTTCCCACATGGAAACCAATTACACTTAAATAATATCGACCATTCTTGTGAATTGAGCCACTAACGAGCCAGCGTGGTTTTGCTGGCTGGCCGGGTGTTACGACAAATAATTTAAAGCTGACAGTTAAAGGGCCGGCTTGGAAAATTCCACCGGTTCAATAACTTGGCGTTGGTGGCGTTTGAAATTCAGGTCAAACTCTACTACCAGCCGACCTTTTGCTGTGTTTTGTTTCAATTAAGGGAAGCACCGAAGAGCGCTGTTGATAGATGATGTGTGCAGCACTGGACCTGGTCCACGAGGTGCCAATTGCACCTGCCTGCAGTAGCGTTTCGGTTGGTGCACAAAGTAGAACCATCAATCAAAAATACACTCGACGGGGGATCCGATACCAGCCGTAACAAAAATACCGGTGTGGAATCATACTAATAAAGTGAATAATGACTTTTACTGCTCAGTTTTCATCAGGGCAGGGGGTCCAAACGGAATTATACCAAAATAACATGGAGCACAAAAAATATCTTCATTACCTATTACAAAAATCTACGGTGGAATATTGACAAAAGATAATTGATTTTAAGCCTGTAGATGGAATGGATCCCTGAAGGCATATTTTTTTTATGCGTTTCAATGATCGAAGCTTATTATGTAACATATTTACTTCACTTGGTAAAACATTTAACTAAACAAGTTAAACCAAATCTGTTCCCAAGTGAGTATTATACCGCTCTTGGAGAGAACGATTTAGTTTTCAATAATGCTATAATGCCATTATAAATCCGATTATGTTACTAGGAATTAGTGCTGACTGGTGAATGACTGTTCTACGAATGGCATATGGCATATTGAGTAAGTTTTATTGAATCCTAATCAAGTTATTATGCATAATTTTCATCACTCAAAAATGTTATAACCACTCGAAGTTATAGTGAAATTGTCAAAAGTTCTGTACCTATTTTATTAATTTTCACAATAAATAAATTCATATCGAGCATGTGTGGATTCAATTGTACAAGATTTGGAAAGCTCATCAAAATATTTCATGGCAGTCTCTCTTAAGCAGAAGAAAACTGTTGCACAGTAAATGAATAATACGCAATTGAGAAAGAAGTTCCTATTTCATGAGTAAAGATACATTTTCTTCAAGTTGTAGATATTAAAATGTATTAGGGTAACCGTACCCTTAGTGGAGGTAGCACCAATAGTGGAGGTAGTGGGGTTTTAATGAGATTTATCATATTTATACAGTTTACAATGGTTTCAGTTGATGCGTCGTGCTTTAACTATCCTGTTAAATGCAACTTATCTTAAGATTTCGCTTGAAAAACTATTGAAAATAATGATTTTCCTTAACAAAATTGACTCCCTTGCACCTATAGTGGTGCAACTGTACCAATAGTGGCGAGTCTCATAAGAAACCAATGGATAGCACCACTATAGGAACCAAAATTAATTTTTACCGCCACTAAAGGAACAGTGTACCCATAGTGGTGCAAGCAATATTTGGTAATTTTTTATGTTAAATGACATCTATTTCATTTTTGTTAGCAAATTTACTAGTTTATCTATTGACTAAGACATTAAAGCAGTAAATTTCCCATAACTATCAATTTTAAAAAATTATTCTCTTTTGTGGATCTACTAATACCTCCACTATTGGTACCGTTACCCTAGTAGAGCTTATTTGACTCTCCTGTTAAATTTCTCACATCCTACACCAAATTCCCACCTTTTTCAATGACATCTTCAATTTTTATTTCTGCTTCTTTCTGCGGCTTTCTGATAAAGAAACAATTGAATTTAAGTAAGATTAACAAAACAGGTGTAAAGAATGGCTTTTTGATCACATGAGAAATCTTACTGTCCGGATCCAGGAGACGGCTACCGGATACAGATCTATCAAATCATGATCACTATTTAAAATATGGCTAATATTGGCCATCTCCACAAAATCAGAATGCATTCGATTGATTTTAATATTGTTTATTCAAACCTTCTGAGGTAAGGTAAAACATGCAAATTTTGACATTTTTGAAGGTTTTGAATTTTGTACAAAATTTACAACACGAGGGTCTGATATTTCATGCAGGTAAAATACTTTTCAATAGCTTTCTTTTGTACCACATAATATGGTGGAGGGACCTTTGCAAGTATTGTTGTGAGAAGTGTCCAGTATTGGGAGATGTCCTGTGCCGGTGGATTCCCCCTACCCATAAATAAAATTTCTTCAAATAACATTTCTGGAGGCATTCCAAAGTAATTTCAAAGGGGGGAGTTTCAAGAGGAATTTCGAGGGGGGAGAAGTTCTTGGAGGAATTACGGAGGAATTTCGAGGGATTTTTCGGGAAGAATCCCTAGAAGAATTTCAAGAAGAGTTACGTGGAGAATTTCGGAAGAAGTTTTTAGGGAATTTCCTCAGATTTTTCGGAGAAGAGTACCCGGGGTAAAACATGGAGGAATTTCTAGGTGAATTTACTAAGGGGCTTTAGGGGGTGTTCCCGGTCGAATTCCTGGCGGATTTTTTAGGAATTGAGCAAATCCTCATGCTGTTGGAATTTCCGGTAGTATTTTTCGGGTAGTATAATTTTTGGGGGGAAGTTTCCGGATCATTTGTTTGATAATTTTCAGCGATATTTCATGGGAAATGGCTGATGGAATTTGCAAAAGAATTGCTGGCTGAATTTTCTGAGAAATTCATGGATGAATTTCTGAATGAACTCATTGAGGAGAAATTCCTGCTATATATATATCCATGCAACTTTAAGCACAATTATAGAACATTCGATACGATCTCTGAGTTGAAAATTCCTACAGGCGTTAACTTTTGCCTATAACTATAGATATGGTAACCGTAACTGTGTGATCCGTACATAAAAGCACGAGGCTTAAGCGCCACTCCATAAGGGAGACCACGGTCCAATTTAATTTGCCCGGATGAGACTCTCTCAAGGCGAGTCCATTTAAATTTTCCCGATAAGGATTTATGGATCGTCCAGCCAGCAACAACGAAATGTGCCGAAATTGGTCCACCCTATCTTCACATCAATACCGTACAGTCACCTCATACACTCAAAGAATTGGTGAGAACCCACCAGAACCTAATACACTCTAAGTAGGAGTGTGCCTCTCATCATTGGCAGACTCTCTCCTCTCACCAACAACCATCAATGAGCTGGAAGCAACATAAACAACCCACAGTCAAACTCAACACGCATGGAGGACGGGACTCAAATACTATTCGCGAAGTCGAAGCAAATTCTGCTCTTCCCTCCTATGGGAAATCCCATTGCTATCTGTCAGAGTTTGAGTGAAACATGGCCGCCATCTCCTCCTCTCTGTTGCTCTACTGTAAAAACCCATAAAGAACTGTCATTGTTTGTGTGAAGAATTTTGCTTCGACTTCGCGAATAAACAATATCGCGCTGTGACGTAAAATTATTCAATTCGCTTGGCTAGGAGAACGACAGAGAAACAAATGTGTTTGTGTTCGTTCATACACGTCTGACTCCTCCTATCTTGTGTGCGGTTTATCTTCCTTGGCTGTCTTCTCTATTTTCACTTGTGCTCTGTGCTTAATGTCTACGTGACGTCACGGATGTGGATGGCGCTAAACTTCTATTAAGTCTGCGCTCCTGGCATCTGACGGGAATTCAGGTGGTTGCGAGAAGCGGCTCACGCACGCATATTTTCAAGGGTCCATGATGGCGGACCCTCGCGATTGTTAGTGGGTTCTCAGACTCCGACTAACGACAAATTGTTTCAGCTTTCTAGCAGCACATGACTCTTCAGCTTGACTTGCACAAACAAACTTTCTCCCAATGCGCTCTCCTCGGATGCCGCACTCCAATCAAAAAAGGGTTTGATGACTCACCGGTTTATTGTCGCTTACTGACCCAGTCGATGACCTGCCGGTGGGGTCGACGCTCCCGGCTTGTTGACGGCGGTGATCGCTTCTTAATGAAGCCGACGAAACGTGATGGCGGTTGCTTGCCGGCGGTTTGACGGACCGACTGGTGGATCTCGTCCACGTGGAGGTCCCCTTCGACCGATATAGCGACGGATCGGTCCGCTTCTGGCTGGTTGACATTTGCCAGGAATAATTAATTACACTTAACGTCACTTAAAGGTACATACTTATTCACAACGAAACATTACTATTTAGACCAACGCGGACACTTCCAACTTATCGAGTAGTCACGGGCGAAATGATTGGGTCCGTGCATCCTCAGATCAAGGAAGGTGGGCTCGGACACAACAACATGATCGTGGCCTTATTGGTACGATGGATAATCTGATACGAAAGTTGTGCTGCTTTCCCTCTCCCACCTTATCCGAAAAACAAATGGCTTATTAGTAAATGCCCGCTTGCCAATGTCCAGGAAAAAATTATGTACATTAATTAGCAATTGAAAGACGAAATTGCTTACAATCTACCTTATTTGTAAAAGCTATATGCCTTTTTTTACAATATTCCTGACTGCTACAATCTGTATCGAAAAAATGAAAGAAATAGTGCCAAATTATTATAAGTTTAATGGTCATTTGGCCGAATGTCGTTTGACAGAATGTCGTTTGGTCGAATTTCATTTGAGAATTGAGATGTTGGTATATAAGTACAGTAGGCTTTCTACATCTCGATGAAATTAAAAATATTAATAGAAAAATATTTAAAATATTTAATATGAGAAATGAGTATTGAAAAATGAAATGTGATTGATGAAAAAAGAGAAATAAGATGTTAGAAGTTAGAAACACAGAAGCAAGAGGTGAGAAATGAAAGATATTAATTGGGATGTGAGAAGTAAGAAGAAGTAAAATGGAAGAAAGTTAAAAAAATACTAAAGCAGCATGAATAAAAAGAAGAAGGAACTAGAACAGCACACTTGTAATAGAGGAGTATTTTATTAACAATATTAACGTGTTTTTTTTTTCATATGGAAATTAGGTTTAACACTAAAATAGAGGACTTTCTGAAACTTATATACGACCATATCGAGTCACACTACAGTGTTGGTAAAATCATCGGCGATTCAAATCATGCGTGAGTCAAATCCCATCAGAATCATAGCCCAGACAATCGCTCATGATTCGCGATTTTCATCATTGCATGATTGTTACGTGTTCTTCATTGTTGATTGCATTGAATTAACTTTATTCGCTTAAAACAATGGCTAATAAAACCCACATGTAAACTAAACATACGTCTCGATTGCGTTTTGACGCTTTTTAGTGCGAAATCATTTTTCGACGAGTGAGCGAAGCTATGTGATTCTGTCCGAGAAACTTAAGACCCTTAAAAAACTTAAAACCCTACAGAATCGCAAGCGAGTTAGCTCGTGCATGAAGCCTCGATGATTGAGATTTGAGTCACGGCGTATTTGGTAGAACAATATTATCACAAAAAATGAGCATCGCTAAAATTTCAACTACGTGAAAATATAGCTTTTTATCTTTCATTTCCTGGGTATTTTAAAAAATCTCCCGAGGGGTCCCGAGCAACTTTTTTTTCTTTTCCAAATGGAACCTACATTCTAATCCAATACAGCAGCCATTCACGAGTCACTCCCAAGTTGAGGCTTTCATTCATTTTTTGATCATTCTGCATGAATCAGAGGCCATAAATAAATGTTCTTCTTATTCTTTTATTTTAAACTTAATTTCAAAGGCTCAGATGTGGATAAGCATAACGGAGCCGAAATTAAATTCAACATTTGGCTAGCAAACATTACCGCTTCGCAATGGTGACACATCTCTCCTTGATCAATATACTTTTGTTTTGTTACACTTTTTGGATTTAAATGTAAATTAGAAAAATTCGTAGAGATTTATCCAAATATATGCGAATTTACAAATTGATTGTTTGAGCTCGAAAAACCAAGGGTTTTTGAAAACCTGACGCTTTTTATCACATTTCCAAGGATGATATTGTCAAACCATTTTTACCTACCTGTGAGCTGTGTATGCCAAGACCATGGAGGTGGCTGGGCTGTATCCTCGGTTCGATCTAGGAAATTTTTAGGTTATTTTCTTGTCATTCCTATGCGGGATGATTTTTTTGGTTTCGATAGTAAGGAACAAATTTGTTTTATTGAGTTTTGACAAATATTAGTGGGGTGATCATTAGTAAAGTTTTTTTTTAATTACGGTTCTGAACATTGTTCATCTAGATTCTTTCCTTCAGATAGATGAATGAAAGTGAAGCTCATCGATCACTTCAAAGTCTACTAATTGTACTAAGAAATATGAAAATAAGTATCGTTTGGAAGAAAATGCATTTGAAGTATGATTTTCGTTTATTTGTTTAACTATTCTGAACTGTGCTACAATTTTGTTTTCATAAGATTCATCCCTTTAGCACGATTTTCTGACTAAAAATCCAAACTTTTGAAAATCCTTCACAAAACTACCCTGATTCTGATCGTCCAGATTTTGTGTTTGCGTTTTCTGTTGGTGGTATTTGGCTTGACCTCGGGCTTGACCAAATAATTAAATGTTATTGAAAGTGATTGCCAATAGCAATAATGCGACTATAAAATGAAAAGTGAACTAAATTTTAAATATAAATTTTAAAATAATCGTTTCAAATGGCTATTTCTCCAAACTTACGCATTGCAATATCATAGAAAACTGGCGTGTTAATATTTGTTATAAAAATGGGTGAAAACTAAGCTACTGTTTGAAAGAGCCACATCATTTGTAGTGAAATGAATTTTCTTTTTGATTGAATCACTCGTTCTCATTAACTACGCATCGCAGCGATATGATTTCTAGGACAAAAAAAGCATTTTTTTTAGAATAAAATTTTGTACGTTTTTTTTAGTTCCGTTTAGCATGGTGTTGTTTTGTAGACGCATATATTACCGTTTGGCTAAGGAGGGCCCCCATATTACCATGGTAAATTATTGTTTAACAGGAACAATCGTTCTGAATAATAATAATTTTGTGACACCAGTTAAACTTGTTCATTGACATAACAAGTTTAAATTTTGGCATGTGTTGGGAAATAATTGGATGTATATTTGACCTGTGCGCCGGTCATATAATCGGCGGGGGCGGCGTAGTGGTCACTTTTGCTCCGGCTGCGGCGGCGCGCCATTGGCTTTTATCGGCGGCGGCGGCGGCGGCGTGAACCGGCGTGAATGAAAAATTCAATGGCAAAAAAATCAATTTTAACGCGGATTTTTTAATTCACGTGGTTTTGATTCACACCGTACGAATCGCCCGTATAAAAATCGACTTCAGTGGATTAAAATTGAAATATTCTATGTTTGTCGATCATCAAACAGCACATTTCATAGTAAATTACCAGCAACACTTTTTTTTGTCTTTATTATCGAGACTTTCAGCCCGAGGCTGGCTCGTCTCGACCAGCAACACTAATAAGTACCTGATCTCAAAATGTTATTTAAATTAAAACTATTTTATTATTCTCTTTGATGAATCAAAATTTAACAACGAATCCTGCTTCACTTTTCGTAACCCTTGAGCAGTATTGAGAATTAGACTTCGGTGTCATAGGACTAATTTGTTAATATTTTTTCCAAAAGTTTTCCCAATTTAGGATTTTGATAAACTCCAGTCGATTTACTTCTCAATATATCTAAATTTCAGAAAAATTCTAACTACTATTCTTTGAGTTACATATACAATTGGGCAATGTTTGAGCGGCTGCATATCTAGTATATTTAGAGAATTTGCAGTGCTACTTCGTTCACCTGCTGTGACCCTTGGATCCTAGAAGGGCATTCACGATGGAGTCCACTAAGGACAACCACAATAAACAGTTTACTCCCCACCTCCCGTTCTTTTTTTTTTAAGACAGGGTCACCGTCTTCGACCAGAGGTCGCACAGACTGAACACTTAACATCTAGCATGAGACAACGGACAGGACATTTACACAACACCCAGTGGACCAGTGGAGAACTTTTCGCTTTACGAAAAGTTTTCTCCTTACCGGGGTGGGAATCGAACCCACACTCCACAGCACATGCGTCCAGACGATTGACGTCGCTAACCGCACGGCCACGAAGCCCACAGCCCTTGTATGCACAAATCTCAATAGATGATTAACATAACTAAAATGAGCTCTGGCTGAGTAAGACTGGGGCACGATGATCAACCAAATTGAATATTTTCCTCAAAAGTTGGTAAAATATGACAAAAAAGTTCTTGGTGGAGTTTCTGAAGAGACTTCCGGAGGAAACTACGATTTTTTTTACGAAAGTTTCATTAGAAAAAAGAATGAAGAATAAAGAATGAAGAATTAGAAATTCCTTTGTAAAACCCTATAAGCAATTTTTCAAGCAATAAGCAAGTTTTCAAAAACCATTAAGGTTCTCGTTGGGAAATTCCTATAGTAAAGCCACAGGTAAAACCGTAGACTATTCTTTCAGGATTTCATTCGAAAATTTATTAAGGAATGAAATAGTTTCCAAAAGAATTCCTAAAACAATTTCCGAAGAAATTGCTGAAAAAATCTTCGAAGAAGTTCAGAAAGGACTCAACGAGGGAATAGCGAAACTTAGTGTAAAATTCACTATTGATCCCACGACTCACTTCCCACAAATCACACCAAAGAAATTCAAAACCTTGCTTAATGTAGACTCGTTTATTCGTCATAAAGAACAAAGGTTTGGTCACGAAGGCCTTGCTTATTATATTTGTAGGTATTTTATAATTTTGCCCGGAAGCATCGACTTCAAAAATAGTTAACATTACGGAACCGAAGGAATTCCCGTAGAAAAATCAGAAAGAATCTTTTCAGTAAATTTCTAAAAAATGTTCTATGGATTTTTTAGAAGAATTTCCGGCGGCGCACAGGTCTAGTGTATATGTGCATAATATTACAATGCAGTGCATAATCTCCATCCAAGCCTTTCTTAGCTATTTTCGGATGATAACAAAAATTTATCGAGTTCGGCTTCGTTAAGCTATTTGTCGCTTGAGCTTCAATAAACCAGTTATTTAGACTATAACTTGGTTATAATCGATTCCGCCCTGGATTTTATATGACGATAGGAAGAAAAAATCCAGGCTATCTTATTTAATTAACGCTTATAAATAATCGGTTTTCCAACTAAAAAGTTCCGTTTCAGTGAGAAAAAAAAGTTGTGCGGGATCCCTCGGTAGATTTTTTTTTCGAATAGTCAGGAAATGAAAGCTGAAGAGCTATATTTTCACGTTGTGAAAGTTTTAATGATGCTCTTTTTTTTATCATAGAGGTCCCCCATACACACCGGGGAGTATGATTCTACCAACGCTGGTCTCACACAACAGTTGCTGCAACCAAAACAGCTGAAAGCTGAAAGAAGAAGGAAGAAGGAAGAAAAAAGAAGGAAATAGGAAATGGAAGGAATACGGATCAATTTTTAAATTTTCAATTCTCACATTCCACATCTTACAGCTCACTGCTCACTTCTCTTCCCACTTTTCACTTTCATTTTTAACTTTTCACTTTTCAATCATCACTTCACATTTCACATTTCTCACTTTTCACATCTAACTTTTTACTCTCACTCCTCAATTCATCCCATACTTCTCGCGTGAAGTGAGAAATGCTAAACTATTCGCAGTCCGCAGTTCGTACTCTCGTTTTCACTCTCATTTTTAACTTTTCACTTTTCACTTTCGTTTTTCACTTTTAAAATTTTAACTTTTCACTTTTCAATCATCACTTCATATTTCACATTTCTCACTTTTCACATCACACTTTTTACTCTCACTTCTCAATTCGCCCCATACTTCTCTTTTTCGAAAAAAGGTTTTTTTTCGGAAGGCTTTACGGGAAGTGTTATTTAAGGAAACTAATATTTCAAGGAAATCTTTTTTTCGGGGAGAAAATAACATGTTGACTCAAATTCCGAACATGGCTCATATTCCGAATACTGGCGTTTGAGTGCCAGTTTTAGTAAGCGTTTAGTAAGATCGTTGGCGTTTTAGTAAAATCAAAATACAAATTTTCAATCATGCCTAATGTCCATTATGCATATCTTACGGTATACCTATCGAACTTATGCCTAACGTAAATATGTCTAACGTCGTGCATCATATTATTTATCAAAATTGAAATATTGTAACAACTTTTCCCCAGCTAGATCATATTGCCAGTGATAATTGTGCACGATATGTAATGTTGACAGATTCCGAAGTATTTCAAACGAAATTGTATAACGATTTTTTGTATTACTTTGAAAATTGTTAAACTTTTGTTTTCCGTTACATAGTTGCCACAGAATTTAACGTTCATTTATAATAGAATTCCAAGCTCAAATCTATTTACATGCTATAGTGTAGGTATTTGTTTATACAATCTTCAGTTCAAAGTTTGGACAGAAGGTTTTTCTCCACAGTGTTCATCTGTATTTGGTCATACTCTGAAAAATATCAAATAATCGGAAATGTAAAAAAAAACATCCGACATTGGTATCCCTTGCGTACCATCGCTCCAAACGATAATAATTAAATAATAATTTCAGTTACATTCTTCATAAGGGTAGCTCTCAATTCTGGTTGTTCAAAATGTGAGCTATTGGTGGTTTATTTTTTGTAATGAAGCAAAAGTATAAACAGAAACACAAAGTCATCGTTTTTCATCGTTTAATTAGTTTTGCATTGATTTGTTTCCGTGCTACAATTCGCTTTCATAGAAGGGAACCCTATCATGAAAACATATATTGCACTTGATAAAATCTGCCTGCGCGGAAGCAGAATTTTTAAATTGAAAATTAATTTTGCGTTATCGATGGCACATAAAATAGCAGCACTTGTCGTTGAGAGAGGGGACGTTTGTCGCACCATATATGTAGGTGTGTTGATTTTTTTCACAATCAAATATGCAAGCTTTAAATGAGCTTACAGCACCAGGATTTACCGAATCAGATAGGTAGAAAATTTAAAATGATCATGCACATAATTTATGCATGCTCGAAGAATTTTAGAAAAATATCAACTCAAATAAATTATTTACCGAACTTGGAATTAAACTCAGCCAGCTTAGCTTTTCTTTATATCTGCTCTAATGAAGAAGATCTTTGAGTATCAGGAAGGCACTTCTTATATTCATATAATAAATTTAACAAGTACTATGTTTTGTAATAAACTGAATGCTCTACGGTTTTAAACTTCTGTGAAATGTTCTTATACTCTGGACGTACGACCAGATGAACATTTTCACACATTCATATAAAATCCAGTACATCAATCCAAATACAATCACTATGTTATAGATGTTAAAAAACGTCTGCCAATAATTTCCACTTATTATTAATTAACCAAGTGTATCACAAAAGTAATTTTAAAATTACCCTAACACTCCCAAAATACACTCCCGGCCAAAAGTTTGGGTTCACCCTCGAAAAATATAGGCAATGGGTTTCATTTCACTTTTTATTTCTAAATTTCGTGGATTCAATTTTGAGAAAAATCAACATATTTTTACAACATAAATATAAGAAAAATGAGTATCTTAATGTAATATTTTGGTACATAAAAAATTGGAAATTGTTAGTTTAAAATGCCTACAAGATCTACTCATATTCTTACTCATTGATATTATTAGCTCCAACAGAAAATACATCCCTTAGGATTCTATACTGTTGTACTGGTGGATTTTTTTGAAGTAGAGGAAAAGACGGCTTTGGCAGGTTTTGTTCTATTATTGGCAACCCCCCTGCCAATTTTATGAAATTTGGCCACAATATTCTTTGATAAGCAAAGAATGTTTAGGCCAAATTTAAGAATAATCAGTCATACAAAAATCCCTGAGAATAATAGAACAAAACCTGCCAGAGCCGTCATTCCCCCTACTTATGTTTCTGGGCTGGTCAAAATCGACACTGCTGTGACCAAATTGAAATTATTACCTCTTCGTAGCTCAGTAATCACTAACAGGCTTAGCGAAACGTCTAGTTTCAATGCTGATCTATACAATAAACGAAATAAAAAAAAATTACCCTTAAGATAAATGCTTAAAAGCATTTACCTTTAAGTAATTTTCACTATATCCTACTATCAGACGCATCAAGCCGGATTCTCCGCGGACATAATTCCCTTGTTTTGATACCGAGAAAACGTCATTGCTATCCACTGTCTGATGAAATGCAGAAACTCATGCATGCATGCAAGCATTAATCGACCGGGGCGATGGCTCGCTTCAAATGTGTATCTATCTATCCATCTAGGTAAGCACTTTGCTGTAGTAAGCACCTACACGCAAAAGTGAGTGATACCCTGAATTATAATTGCTTCAATGCATATGTTAGTTTAGTTTCCAAATGCACTTTTCCACCAGGAAGCTTGCTGCTCAGCACGGGTTGTCTAAAATGCTTCACGTCGGATCATGAAAACATGTACACACCATGAGCAAATCACACCCGATAGTTGAATTCGATATCATCGTCTCTAATAGTCTCGATCCACAGCCACAAAGTAATGCTTTTCGTCGATTTATTCCTATGACAGTGAATGTTCTGAAATGTATCATGTGGTAAGACTCAAGAAATCTAATATGCGCCGTTTTATTACCACGGTCTCCAAATAACGCACCTTTCGAAACAATACTTTCGATAGAAGTGCATCACAATCATTCGTTCCGATACCAGCACGAAGATGCGACGCTCATCGAAGCATGGGGCGATAGGTTGACAGCTAGGTGGATTTTGCACTTTCCCGCCCGGGCCACAAACTAATTCCCAACTTCAAACACGTTTTCCGTTGCATTTGCAATCCGTCGACAATTGACGCCGTATCGTGTTGTGTCGTCTGCACAGCTTGAACTAGGAACACGGTCTCAGTTGGTAGCCAATGAATGCAAACAAGAGTGCATCAGCAACATCGTATCGTCATAAACGAAACGATACAAAATTTCACCATTCGGTCCGTCCGGTTTTCACTGCAGGTCGTTTGGGATGCGTGTGCATACACACGCGTACAATAATGCGATAGAGCTTAATAATTATGAAATCAATCAGGATCCGGTGACGATTGGCAATAAGTCCGCCTGCAACATAAAGCCTGGTTAAAACAGTGCTGAACGGAACGATTTCGTAATCGAGACTTTGATCATATCAACTGTTACCTTGAGCTATGAAATTATGGCAAATTAGGCGATTGTGACCTTCGGTTTCAACGAACCAATGGATTAAGAATAATCACGACAGAATCCAAAAACGGCTAACATAATGATCTTCTCTGCCTTCACATCGCGTTTAAATGACACAAATCCTAATTAATATGCGATCAGGACATCTCAAAATCATCTTTCCCTGCATGCAAAATCATGTTTTCGTGCATTCTGGAGATTTATCCTTTTCAACCATCTGAAGGGTGAAGGCTCCCCCAGGGGGACCCAGGGGGAATGACGGCTTTGGCAGGTTTTGTTCTATTATTGGCAGGGGTTTTTTTATGACTGACTAGTCTCAAATTTGGCCTAAGCATATCAAAAAATATTGTGGCCAAATTTCATGAAATTTGGTCGACAAAAACCCCCCTGCCAATAATAGAACAAAACCTACCAAAAGCGGTTTTTCCCCCTATATAATTTGCTTTTTGATCTGGGCAAGGTAGCATATTCTTTACCGCTTCTAATTCCATCCGTAATAGCAATGGACACTTGCCGCTGAAGTTTGATAGCTGGGCAGTAGCATCTTTTGCTTTTGGCCATCAAACTTAAGAAGAATATGTTAATTTTAAAAAAAAATAAATGCTTAGTTTAGATTGGTTTAGCTTAATTGACTGTACACTTCGCAGTTGCTAGTCGTGATTGGCCGAGACAACAAATTAGAACATCTCATCAAATCAATTGAATAGCCTTTTTAAGATCAGAAAACTATTTTCACTGTCCATGCTTTGGAGTTATAATAATACAAGACCAATAACGATACCGGACACGTCCTCACAGTGAATTTAAGATTAGGAGAGGAAAATTAGTTCGATACTTTTTGCTACAAAAACCGAGAAATCCTCTGCTTCTCCGTGAGCGCCACGGAAAAGGATAGTTGGTAAGATGAGAAGGTAATCTATAGCAAGACGCCTTGGTAAGCAATCGATTAATTATTTTGTATAAAAGTCCTGTCAAAGTAATTTACTTACTTGCACATAGCAGAACTAAGCCATTCAATAATCGACCGCACAAAACAGAGCTAAATATCCGGATCCGATATGAAACACGTTCAATTGCAAACCAATTGATTTACTTCTCGACAGCACAAAACAGAACTATGGCCTGTCCACGTTGAATTTCCGACACTTGTTCAATGTTCAATTGGTTTGTCTCCATGTCATCAATTTGGATGAGTGGTGAAACATGCTGAAAGCAGCACATAAACCAAAAATGATTAAACTATCATGTGAGTAGTGGTTTCAAACACCCGGATCCGTGTCCGATACGAAGCAAGTTTAATCGCGCACTCACAATAAAACCACGCTAAATGGTCTTGAAGCTACCATACGTTCTGCCAAATATTATCGTAACCACCGACTACCAGCCTCGTGCACTCCAAAAGCAGGAAAACAGTGCATTCCTTAATTCTGGACGATGGAAGCAAAAATCCATTATAATTATCGGCCTTAACTTTTATTTCCATCCAAATGTTTTGGAAGCATATCCAGAAAGCACTATTGCCTGACTGATGACACGCTCAATGTGAGCATTTCAGTTCAGTTTGGCACCACTCCCAGGCTTAACACCCTTTTCACTGAAATGCATGTTTAATTGTTTAATCCTGCAAGCTTAAGTGTTTTTAGATTCACCTTCATTTTCTAGTGTACTGTTTTAGGTACAATTATTATTGGTGACGAATTAATGCTTGTCAAATTGAACTTATCGTCCCTATCCTAATTTTCGCTTGCTACAACCTATGATAATTATTGTGTACCACAACGACTTCCATCTTATGTTGCGCTACACAAGTCTCCTTGAGTTGAGCCATTCTTCGACCCTACCAATCGCATTAAGAAGCTATTAGTTCTTCGAGAGTGTCACCAGCGTTGCATTGCATTGCATCATCCACGTATTATTACTTTTTTTTTATTCATTTCTTTATTTGGTAGGCACTCTGTGTTTCTTAACCGCTACTGTGCCGTGATCTACTGTGGTATTCTGCTGTACAGAATCCACACAGAATCTATTTATAGACATTCGTTGTTGTTATCATTGCCGGGTCTATCTCATCGTGAGTCCATTGTGTCCTTTTGTCCGTATCGTGTATCCAATTGTTCGTTGCATTGTTCGGTTGCCGTTTTATCCGGGTACGTTGGAGGAATGCCTCCGAGAAGAACAATTTGTCAGTCGTCATCGGGCAGCCCGTGTCGGTAAGACGCGCACCCTAAAACGCCACCGTTTGGGCTGCACCTCAGGCGACTGACAAGGGCTTGGTGGAGGGGCTGGGAATCGAACCCATGACCGTCCGCTTATAAGGCGAACGTGTAGCCAACTACGCTACGGGACCCCCCTCACGTATTATTACTATATTGTATACATCCCCTGGGGTATTGTTTGCCTTTCTACACAGATCCTCAAAGCAGGTTCTCTTACTACATTTAATTTCTTAGTACAAAGCTCTGCAGCTGTCTGGAAAACCCGGCGCTATCCAGCCCTATTCGCATTGGTTCTGGCGTGTCGCATCCTTCTTTTAGCTCCAAGATAGTTTTTGCGAAGGTCAGCGATTGCATTCGTTCACCAGTATACGGTAAGATTTTCTCATCGTGATGACTCGTTCATCAATTCCTGGATGAACTGTGAGATTCGCCATCCTGGATCCGCTAAATAGATACGCTTTCTGGTTCTGTTAGTGGTGACTAAAATAAAAACTCCCAAAAAAAATAGAAATTTTCCATTTAAAAAAAATGGAAAGTGCCAAATCATCAGGGTGTAAGCAATAAAAAATATAAAATTTCCCTAAATAATGCGAAATTTCCACAATCAATTAATTTTCCACAAAACAAAAATAAATTAGCACATTTAAAAGCCAAAATTGCAATTCAAAAAGAAGAATTTTCCATAAAGAAATCAAAATTTCTCGCTTCTTTCTTCTCAATTCTAGCAAATCACTTCTTGTTTTTCACTTTCCAATTCTGATTTCTTTCTTTTCATCTTTCACTTCTCGCTTCTTACTTTTCACTTCTCAAATATTTAACTTCTTGATTCGTATTTTTTCTTCTCACTTCTCACAGCTCATTCCTACAAACTTTTTTTTTACCGGGATCTCAGCAATTTGTGCAACTTTTACCGAGATTCGCACACTGCCGTAATCTGAAAAAGTGACGTATGCGCGATTTTACAACATAAAGCCTGTCTACGTTAAATTTCGGACACTTAGCTAATGTCGTCGTTTCATCAATTTGAGCTTGTTTAAAATATGCTGAAAGCAGCACATAAAGCAGCCAGATTCAGGTATTATGTAAATTGATCGCCTCAGCGGATAGTGAAAATATTCAAAAATCGCGTTATAAGATGGGTGTCCGAAATTTAGCGTGGACAGGCTTTACATGTTTTCCATTTTTCTGTTAAAGAGTACGGTGAGTACTATTTTCACTTGGTGCATCTCGCTTACTACATTTTTTCTCACTTCTCGCATCTTGCTTTAATTCATCTCGCGTCTTGCCTTCACTCTATAATTCTCCCTTTGCACTTCTCGCATTTCTCTTATTGATTCGGTTCTCACTTTCTCGCGTTTCACTCCATGCCTTTCGCTTCCTACATTTTATTTCTCATCTCTCACGTCTTGCTTTATTTCTTCAATTCTCCCTTCTCAATTCTCGCTTGTCACTTATCAATTCTCTCATTTTAATTCAAGCTTTACACTTTGCACTTCTCACGTCTCAGTTCTCTATTTACATATCATTTCACAATTCACACATTTAACTTTTTGTTTCTCATATCTTATTTCTCACTTCTTTCTGCTTGCTACTCACTTTTAAATGAAATGGGATATGAGAAGTGGGAACGACTTTTCTCATATTCTATTTCTCAATTTACAATTCTCGACTGAGTAGGGGTTCAATAAATATAATAAAAACGTACACTCGATCCATAATGTATGCTTTATCAAATAAAAAGAGTATAGACTTTTCAATAAGTTGGCACAACCCTTACTAATGTGTTCTTCCAGACAAATGTTGAAATGGTTTTTAAAAAAAATGTGTTTATCTAGGGAATAAAAAACCGCAACGAAACAAAAACTTAAATTTTATCACAAGGAGGAAAATACAATTTTAATTTCTGAAATCTAATTACACATTTTGTAAGCGTTATTTTTAAATTTGTGGGTTCAAAACATGGTGAAACATCTCTCTTTAAACTTATTTCAGCTTATCTACCAAGAAATTCGGAGACGAGCCAGCCTCGGGCTGAAAGTCTCCTTAATAAAAAAACAAAACAAAAACAAGAAATTGTAATGGCTCGTATTAACTGACTAGCGCATTTTAAACCGAATTTCCCTTATACAAATATTGTATGAGACGGAGACCTAACCATTTTGCAAGCTTTTCCTTCAATACATGTATAAGAGCTTAAATTTTTCGACTGGAATCTATCAAATTTCGTGTATACCCAGTTATTATACATATTTTGGTACGTTCATATGCCGAATTGTTAGAAAATCTTTCAATTTATAACTGTGAAAATTCTAATAGAATACTAATCTGTAAAACAGGTCAAGTTCCAGTTGTAGTGTTGAACCATTGTAGAAAAAGAAGATAAAGATTTTTTAATTTACAAAAAAAAACAAGGAAAATGAGATAGGCATAATCGATCTGAAGATACGATTTGAAAAATAAAACGCCATTTATCCTTAATGGTCTTTTGGCAAAAGGACCACTAGGAAGAGTGAAAAGTGAGAAATAAGAAGAGAGAAATTTCAACCTTTAAACTTTCCTGTGAAAAGTGAAAAGGATATGATTAGTGAGAAGTGAGACGTGTCACTTCTTACTGTTAAACGTGAGAAGCGCAAAGTGAGTAGTGAGAAGTCTTACTTCTCACTTCGCACTACTCACTTTTCCCATCGTCAAGACGTCTCACTCATCATTTCTCAATCCTCACTGTCATCATTTCTTACTTCTCTTTTCTCACTTTTCGCAGTGAGGATTTCTTACTTCTCATTTCTCACTTTTTGCAGTGAGGATTGAGACATGATGATTGAAAAGAAAGACGTCAAATGGCCTATTTGTCCAAATTACATATTCGGCCAAATGGCCTATAGGGCCGAACGACCTATTCCGCCATATGACTTATTCAATCACATAACCTATTCGGCCAAATGACTTTCGGCAAGATGGGTTTCGACCTAATGTTTTTTTCGGCCTAGTGTTATTCGGTCAAATGGCTTTCGTCCGAAATATTTTCAGCCAAACGACCCTTCCCCGTTATACCTATAGGGTAACTGTTCCCATTTTTCATCACAAAACTTCCAAATTCATCAAAATCAAACACAATAGAATAAAAAGCAAAGTTTGTTTATTACTTTTGTGATTTTTTTAGCAATAGAGTGCGCCTATTAGCAAAAAGAACCGACAAAATCGGTACTTTACTTCATTTTTGGATGAGATTTATTTGATATATAAATGAAAAATTACAATCATTTCAAAATTCCCAGAAATAAGGAAGAAAAAATATATTTGTTACTGTCAGACGTAAATGAGAACAGTTTCTATACATAGAGCCAGTAAAATATTAATATCAGAAATAAAAAAAAAACTACAAAAAGCAAGGCATATTATAATAACTTAAGCATATTTATTATAACTGCACCTTAACAAGGGGCAAATTGTGGCAGACAATCTCATACGTATTCAATGTACAAGTAATTGACTATGATTTAATAACTGAACTCTCGAGTAGTAAGCGGATGTAAGGTATGTTTAATCAAAATCAATCTTCACTATTTTGCCATTATTCTTGAGGAGCTTCAAGTAGGCCTTAACCTCACGCCAGGTTGTTTTGATCATAACTTCATGCAAATATGCTCTAAATGGTATGCAAAATACTATAAATTATTACCTTTTGCAAAAAAAATGCTTATATGATGAACAATAACATGTTTGTAGGCATAAATAGTAATATATTTCCAAAAGTAATGAAATTACGAACTAGGCCTCTTCGACAACGTTTATCAGAAAAAGTTTGCTACAACTTTTGTGAAGGCACAAATCTCGTATGTTGTAAAATGAAAAAAAAAAAATTTTAACTCTTTTAGGGGGATCGATCATAAAACTGAATACCTCCTAAGAAGCGCATTAAGTTACTGATGAAATATCTGGAAGACACCATTAGGCTAAATCGTATAATAAAAGTATTATTAAATAATTTGGGTGATTTGAAGAAAAAAATGCATGGAAGGATTCAGTCTAAATTATCACTACTTTTAGAAAAAAAAAAAATGAAGAGAAGACGCATTGCTAAGAGAGCTACTAGCGTGTTTATTTTGTAACTATCTTACTATTTTATGTTTGTGAGCGAGTTGAAAATGTCAATAGTAGGTGTTAGCGTTCCGTTTTTTTACTCAACCCTACCACACAATTCCTTTACAAATCACCCAATGGCGACAGATTCAAAACCACCATAGAATAACATGCTGTCACCTCTTGAAAAGAAATCAATCAGTCCAGTTGATGGAAAAAAATGCTCCGCAGTATGCCAATTCCACACCTGCATCTCGGACAATACAGGTCCATATACAAGTCTCGAAACGAAACATCCCCATTCCGTGTAGTTTTCTAATCATTGCATGGGATGAAAATGTTTTCAATGCCATTGGTGCTGGCTGAATGCTCTGTTCAATAAAAAAAAACGTGAGGGAACCACCCATCCAACCCACATATCAACCATATCAGCAGCGGCACCGGCACTACTGCCCTAGGCCTCAGGATTCTGTTCCATGAGCAACGGGCATACAAGAAGCATTTTTTGTTTTGTTTCGATTAACGCCCGTTTTGTTGCATGCGTGATAGCTTAGCATGTACTTCCAGTACTGTTGGGCGGTAAATTAAAAGTTGTACTGGAGCATATTTGTAGCTTTTCATTAACACTTGCCTACAATAACATAGGAGAGTAATTTTCGCGCTGTTGAGCCAGTGGCGATCACGATTAATGTTTGCATGCATTCGAGATTGTTTTCTAATTAAGATTACGCGAACCTGGATTGAACCATTCCAATATGGTCCTTGAATTGCAGTTGAACAGTATGTTCACGTATGTGGGTGGAAAGCAACAGATTGCTTTTCATATTTATCAGGAAATTAATCTTTGTGAGAAGTAGAATGTATAATTAAAAAGTCGGAACTATGTTTTTGAAGGTTCATTTGATACTCTGAATAGTTAAGAACATGCTATATTATTTAAATATTGTTTATATAAAAAATAATATATTTTCTTATCTTTTTTTCTTAGGCGAACGTTACGACTTCGTCATCAGCGCCGACCAGCAAGTGGGTGCCTACTGGATCCAGCTCCGAGGTCTCGGCGAGTGCGGTATTAAACGTGCCCAGCAGTTGGCCATCCTCCGATACGCCCGCGGTCCATACCAGCCAACCTCGCCGCCACCGACCTACGACGTTGGATTGCCCCAGGGAGTGGTAAGTAGCAACACTGTTGTGGCGTTCTTTTCGCTACGCACCTTTCAATCCCATCTCCATCCAGCACCAAATAAAGTCTCCCATTATCCCACGCATCGTACTGAGAACCATCTACGCCAGTTCATTTGTAAATACTGTGACAGTTTTGTGTACAAAGTTTTATCACACCTCACGACTTTCTTCTTTCTATGCAAACCAATAATGCAACACCATACATTATCAGGTGCTGTGATTTATATTGTGTGAATATTGTTGAAGACCGTATATTTCCTCACCGCGTGAACATTTCAGTTTCAATTCCAGTCTTTCACCAAAATATGTATATACAATATTCTCTTTGAAATCCACTTCTCCGCAATGATTTATTCTCAAGTGTACATATTTCCTCCCACTCGATTTCGGTCTGAAGTGCCTTCCGATCTCTACCCTAAACTAGTTCTACAAGCTTTAATGCTACCGCAAACATATTTGTACAGAAAAAAAATGCAAATCTACTCACACACAAAATACCCAAATCCGTTTCGAGACGATTCCGGTGATGAAATGGGAAAATCCACAAAAATTCGCCACCCTTTGTATAAATTGTGTACCCAAATCGTCAACCGGCGTGGTTCGTTTCGCAGCAATGAAACCAGCAGCTTTCAACAAGTCCGGAAATTGTACCCAAAAACAGCGCACTCCACAACTCGACAGACAGCTAGCTAGTAGGGACTGAAAAATAAGCCAAGAAAAATGGAATAACATCAGAAAACCAATTTGTTTGATTCGGGCAAAGGACAGGCACGTCGTGAGTGGTGTCCTACAAGGGCGGTGGTTCTCAATCTCCTAGGCATTATGTTTAAATTACCTGATGATATCAGAAGGACAAAACTTGCTTATTCCACAATAGTCAAAACCAAGAAAAGAACTTTAAAAAATATTCCTTGGATATTCACTGGTAGAATTTTAGATAGAAACATAGATGCGACTGGTGCTGGGCCTTCCACAGCCGTGCGACAAGATGCGCGGCTACAAGGACAAGACCATGTTGAAGTGACTGAATTCGATTCTTCGACCAATTAAGACCCAACACTACTGCAGGTCTATTCACAACTTGAATTCATTTTAATATGTGTTCTAATTAATCGATCATGAATATGTAATAGAAGTCATCAAACTAACATCATTTAGTCTGACCAGTCAGTCAGAGGACGGGTTTCAGTGCAACATGGAATTGCAAATTAAATAACAGCTAAGCAATGAATTGAATTGATATACCTTCCAACAGTTCTCATGAAAATATCGCTCTTATGAAAAAATCATTCTGAAATAGGTTTCAGAACTGAAGACAAAAAATAAACAACGAAGAGAATAATTCTTCCTATAACTGCTCATTCGATGGCCTTCTGCATCAATTAGCAAACTCATTGAATTTTTAGCAAGAGGCCAAAGGAAACACTACAAAAAAGCTGGAGCTTTGCGAAGTTTAATAATAATTCCAGAAAGACTCAAATTTCCTTTCCAGAAGGTAGATGTCACAAAGTAGCAACCAAACAGTTGCCGGATTTTGATTCAAAAATAAAACGAGGAGATAAACAGGTTCTTCAACATCTCAAACTGTTCATAATCTAGAAAAGAAGCGAAACTACGTACGCATCTCCATAGTTATTAGAACTTTCGATCCATCTAATGCACAAACTCAAGGATCGCGTGCATATTTGTTTATTTCTGGCCTTCTTCATTTTTATCTTTCTACCTGTTACATTCTTGCTGGTCTGTTCTCCCTGAAGTAGAAAAGCTCTGATTCCATAATCAGAACCATTTCTTTTGATTTCAAGATTTTTCATTTAAATTCGAGATTTCCGGAAATCGATTCCATTCTTTGTTGAATATAAATCTTCAGTGCTGAATATTCCAAGAATTCCGAATACTTTAGAGTTGAATATGCTCGGAAAATGTAGAAAGAAACATGCCTTGTGTAAAAAATGTAGAATTAAAATGGCATTTGAGGCCGCATTCGTTTCCAGCTGAATGTGCATCTTCCTCGTCGGAGATTCTTAAAGTTTTTAAATCAACACAATTACAACCTAATTACCAATATTATTTTAGACAAAAGTCTTTTTTTGATTAATTTCTAGATCTTAAAAAATATGAAGATTTTGTGAAGTGTCGGAAGAATGATTTCTTGTACTGTGTATTTCTGGAGATTACAGTGGATCAGATTTTTCCATTTTTCAGTTGGAAATTATGTACCAGGGTCTTTTCTATATGCAGAAAAATCTTCGAAAATTGCACGTGAAGTTCATCGGAGTTTTCACATGATTTTTTGCCAAAATATTCACGGAAAACTCTACAGAGTTTCTAAAAGAAATTCTTGAGATTTTTCAAGGGAACTTCTTTGGTACTTTTACGGGTAAATATCCAAAATTTCTTCGCGCATTTTTTTTTAATTCTACGGTAATTGTTGCTGATTTTCCACGTACAATTTTCCTAATATTCTTTTGAATTTTTACGTGAAGTTCTCTTGAATTTGAAACGAAAATTTCTCGGAATTTCGACGGGAAATTCTTCTGAAATTCCAAGGGAGAATCTAACATTTTCCGATAACTTGATTTAAATTTCAATGGGAATGCTTTAAATGTTACATCGAAAGTATGTATAGGAGTTAAAAACACTGTAGAATTGACACACCCAACCAGCTGAAGTTTATTACAATACTAGATAAGACTCTATCAGAATCTGTATGAAAACTTGGCATTACAACATTGCAAGATTGTAATGCAAAAATGTTCAGGTATTTAATGCAAACTTTACAAAAATTTAAGGTCTCATACAATAGTACCCAAGTAACCAATATGCACTACAATTTGCCATCTCGGCCTTATAGTGCTACAGTATCCTACTTTAATGCTTAAAACTTTTTGAATAGTCGTATATTAGCTCTATTTGGCGATTTAGCGAATTGGTTACTTGGGTAGTATGAAATCTAGCAGGATTGACAGGCTGGTTCAATACACGGGAAGTGCTTTGGAAAAAAACATCGAAAATTCTTTAAAATTTTCACGTGTTTTCCTTTTGAAGCAAATATTTAATAGTTTTGAAACGATCGAAGTAGGCATAATGCGAACAACAACTGATAGTCACATTATTAGCAAAGCAATCGGGCAATGTGTCGACCGACAGCCACATATAATAGTGAACCATCAATGGCGTAAGGTGTTCCAACAAACTCCCGCTTGCCTACAGTCAGAATGTACTCCACACGTCAGTCAGTCAGAATTGTAGTGATTATGGTAGATATTGATAAATTGTTTAATAAACGAATATGTATAATTTTAATATAGTTTTGATGCTACTCTATTTAAATGAATATTGAACGAGAACAAATATGAACGAGAACGATATATTTTGCCTAAAAATGTAGGCACCCTATAGTCTGACACAGCAACGAGTTGCGAGAGTGAATCGTTGCTATGGAAAGGAGTTCGATGTTTGGAATTCAGTTTGCTAACGACTTTTGTGACGACAACACTACACTGCTTCCTACACCGGTCGTTTGCTTCAAATTTTTAGAATTCGGCTGATGCGATTTGTGCGGGATACGACATGACGCAGTCGGTAGAACTTTTGTTTTATAACTGGCACATGAAAATGGTGCTTGCCACATCCATTAATGTGCTAGTTACTTGGTAAGTATGCTCACATTTAATTTTGTGGATTTATGTTGAAAAAAGTAATGCATTGCGGAGCGAGCAGGTCTCCGAAATCAAACAAAAATAATACCGAAGCGAGCAGGTCTTCGAGTGTAAAAAAAAAAGATAATCCCGGAGCGAGCAGGTCTCCCGAGGATAGGAAAAAGTTACCGAAGCGAGCAGGTCTTCGAGTGCTTAAAAAAAATTAATCCCGGAGCGAGCAGGTCTCCCGAGGATAGAGAAAAAAGTTACCGGAGCGAGCAGGTCTCCGAGGCATTTTTTGTTTGTGTTTTCCGGAGCGAGCAGGTCTCCGTGATATTTTTTTGTTTATTCCGGAGCGAGCAGGTCTCCGAGGCATTTTTTGTTTATTCCGGAGTAAGCAGGACTCCGATGTATTTTGTTGTTTATCCCTGCGAGAGTGGGACTCCGTTCCATTTTGACGTAGGATACCGTCTGTGTATTCTTTACAGGAGTACACTTTGCGAATGCGGAAATAGAAAAGCAACATGAAATTAAAATACACTGAGAAAAATATTTATATAGATTATATATGTCGTTTATGATATTTTATTTAGAGACTGGATTTGAAAAAAAAATGAATTTATTTGGCCGTTTTGATCAGATCAGATTTCAAGTCGGAAATCGGGTTCGGGGTGATTTAGTTATACGATTTGGATTTGGCGATCTTATTAGGAGATTTGATTCGGAGCTGTGATTTGAAGATTAATCTTGGATGAAATATTAAATAGAATATCAGTTCCTCTAGGATTGAATTTGGTAATTCCTTTGGGAAATTGTATATGGGTGTTGGATCTGAAGTGAATCAATGTGATTCTAAAATTTGGATACAAGATGATGGAATCCGATTGGATAGATGGATACGAAAGTGGTTTTGAAGGATAGATTAAAAAAACTAAAATTGAGAATTTAGCGTGATAAAATTTAGAAGTTCGTCAATGTTGTTAACGAATAACAAATTTCGATGATTCAAGTTGTATACTGTTGTTGTTATTAGTTTGCAACAGTCGGTAAATTTACCTGCAACATTATTTTTCTTGTTGCATTTTTCAAAAACTCTGTGCGATGCAAGCTAATCTATATATTATATGAATATTGAACAAGGTATTCATCGTTTCATGATAGCAGATATTCTAATAAAGAGTAGAGAAGAGAAAGGATGTAATAATTATGGTAGATATTGATAAATTGTTTAATAAACGAATATGTATAATTTTAATATAGTTTTGAAAGTAAACTATTCAATATGCTACTCTATTTGAACGAGAACAAATATAAACGAGAACGATATATTTTGCCTAAAAATGTAGGCACCTTATAGTCTGACACAGCAACGAGTTGCAAGAGTGAATCGTTGCTATGGAAAGGAATTCGATGTGCGGAATTCAGTTTGCTAACGACTTTTGTGACGACAACACGAAGCTTCCTACACCGGTCGTTTGCTTCAAATTTTTAGAATTCGGCTGATGCGATTTGTGCGGGATACGACAAGAATGTCTGCTGTAGTTAGTTGTAAAAAGATAATTGGTCGCTGACAACATAGGTTTTCAAACAAATTCCGAGACTCGATGTACTGTGACCACTATACATAGTACTAAACTGAATGTACTCTATATTGAAAAGTACAACGAATTAATATCGAGTAAAAATGGGTAAATTTTCGAGAATAGCATGAAAAAAAACTGATAAGAGTGAAATCAGGAGTGATTCAGTTTCCTTCCAAATTTTCGACCACTATTCTAGTTTGAATCTGGAGCCAAATAGAACAAACTCGCTGGTTTCCCCAGCAGTGTTCTATTCAAGTTTTTCAAATTTTCAATTAAATGAAATCATCATGTTGGCGCCAAGAAAGGCGCCGTAATTGCAAAGTGGATTGATCCGTAGATAAAATGACGCATTCATACACCAAAACAATTGGAAAATATTTGAATCTCGTGATTTAATCGTGGTTCAAATCTGCAGATAATAGAACGGAGAGTTATACCAAGTTTTATTTTTTTTTGACATTTGACTGGTATAAAAAATGAATCTAGAACAGCTGCTGGGAGAATGAATGTTTCAGATTCATATTCAAACTGACAGCCCCGAACGATTTGAATCACTGCTGATTTTAACCTAAGAGTAGTTATGATTTACATCAACCATTTCGAGTTACAGAACATTGAGAAAGCGAGAGAGTTCACTGTAATCAAATCGGAATGTGGTACTCATGTTGCCAGGGTCCTGATCTGATAAAGTTTGAGGACCCCCTGTCCCCACGCTAATTTGGTCGCATGATAACTGTTTCAAACCATCATATAGTCTGAATATCTGTAAAAAAAAACTTCAAAAACAATGCAAAGAGTTTACAAGGATTTGCCACATTGCAAGGATTTCTTCTGAATGAGATTGATTATGAAACGTGTTTCCTGGTTGAATCATCCTATGGTCCATCTACTTAAGAAAACGTGTTTACGTGTTTAAGTTTGCCTCTTCAATCCCCACAGGAATGCTTCCCCCCTGTGCAATTGCGATTGTTCTGGTCGATCACGGAGTAGCAACTATGAAATGCACGGTCATCATGCTCATGCTCATCCTCAAGCCTCACAGGAATGCTTCCAGAATGATCGTTCTTGTGGCCAATCATCTTATCAACCAACGACTTAGGAAAACATGTTTCCGAAGTAATTTAAAGAATTCCTAACCCATATTGTCAAGGTTTGCAATAAATTAATTGGTTTCCACTTCAGGTCCTGGTGGAAAACCATCCTACGGTCCAACTACTTGGAAAAACATTCCAAGTGTTTCGGTACCCACATTACAAGCCTGGGCGTAAATGAAGGTAAAGCGTGGCCTGGCTCTCCTCAGATCCATTTTGTAGCCATCTCCCTAAAATTTGAAAAAAAAGAAAACCAAAATAGTAAACTTAATGTTAACATATACATCATCCACGGCTCCGTAATACCTGCTAGCGTTTGAGCCTTATAAAAAAGATAAGTCAAAAAAATATACATGATCCTCAAACTACAATCATTGAGTACTCACGAGCGAGCAAACTCGTTTTAGATTTCAAGAAAAAAATATCGCGCTTGAGTTTGTCTTGCAAAATCCCATCGTTTCACTTATTGACGGACAAATCATTTAGTTTATAAGGCTTTGGTCCCATTCGTAAATTAAAATCGAACCAAACTTAAAAATAACAGTTCAAAAATTTCCAAATAACCCTGCTCGCAGAGCAAGATCACTTTTGACAGATATTGAATTATTTTTGATAGATGTTTTGTTGGTCTTGCTGGGTAGCACCAGCCATTCAACGGAACTACAACGGAACGGCGACGGAAACGGAAAATTTGACAGTTAGCCCATATATTTTCTGTCAAATCTGCCGTTTCCGTCGCCGTTCCGTTGTACCGTGCGGGACCGAAATCCGTACAGCACCGAAATCCGTCCACCTCATGAGATATCAATAAATTAAAGGGGGTTAAAGGTAATTAATATAGAAATAATTAATCTTATCCTGTTCAGATACTTGGCAGTAAGCTTTTAGGGCATAGAAATGGAAAAAAGGCTTTGAAATTAAAACAACAAAAATCAAAAACTAATCTCCACCCACCAAATGCGCAGTTTGTGCCGCCATTTTGTTTTCGGGTAGAGCATAATTGCACCAAAAGTGACTGTGTTTTAATTGCTAATTGTGAATCATTACATAAGATAAGCGGAATACAAGGTGCGCATCGAACTATTTACAGTCGTAGTTTAGTCAATCAGACTGTTCCAATTTAAATATTTAGTTAAAAAATAGCTGTACGGATTTTGATCCTTTGATTCGAAATCCGTCCACGGTGGACGGATTTCGAGTCAGGAGTAGTTGATTTAATTCATTATTTTATAATGTTTTTCGTAGTTTTTAATGAGTAAATGTGAAACACTTCAAAAGTAGAAGCTTTTATGCTCCTGTGTCAATGACAAACGTTTTATTTACATTAGATTCCTATTTTCTAATGACTTTTTCATATACTAAGGTGCTTACGTGTACGGATTTCGATGCCGCACGGTATTGCGTTTGGGGCTTAAAACTCTGTCTCATTTCCTGAATTAACTTTAATTTTACTTACAAGTGACAGTTCGAAAATTGAAAAATCACCCAGCCATAAGAATGGCTGCGTGCTACCCAGCATTTCCAAAAAGACATCGATCAAGAATGATTCGCTATCTGTCAAAAGTAATCTTGCTCTGCGAGCAGGGTTATTCGATAATTATTGAACTGTCACTTTTAAGTTTAATTTGAGTTTAATTCTCCAAATGAGACAGAGCCTAAGTTTAATTCGATTTCAATTGACCTTTCCCGTCAAAAATTGTATCTCGTTTTATTATCTCTTTTAAAATCTCTTCTTAACTCTTTTAAAATCGAAAAACATTCGATTTTTGTGCTGTTTTTTTAAGATTGGCCCGATTTTGAACGAACATCGTGTGAAATTTTCAGGCCGTGCAGCACTTTTTCGGTTCTTGTTTTTGATTTAAAAATAGTTAGAGGCTTTGAACAATATGGGTTATTTGTGAAAGTTGACATTAAATAAGCCAAAGACAAAACCAACAAAGCAAAGCAAAGCAAGCAAAACCAACAAAAAATACTTCAAAAATCATTCGATATCTGTCCAAAGTAATCTTGCTCAGTGAGAAGGGTTATTTAAAAATTAATGCACTGTCGTTTTCCTCAAACTGCTGGGACGAATCATGACAACTTAAAACAGCTCGTTCTCGGTTAATTTTCAACTAAAATGCAAGCGGTTTCAACTGTGATCAAGAGGAATAGTAGTTCCAGAAAGTAGATGGGTAAAATGCTCAGGATGACCCTCCCTCTTTTAGAGGGGGATTTTTGAAGTGTACCATAAGTCATTTTTTTTAGCAAATTTTCAGTATTTTGAATTTCTCAACGTTATAACAGGTGTTTTAGTATAAGTAATTAATGGTTAATGTAAATAATTGACAACAATAGCCATATAGACATAAATTGGCCTCCGGCCCGGTTCCGGAAACCCGGAATATCCGGTATAAAAGGTCAACATAGAATCACGGAATATATCGGTTTTCCGCAACTCAAACTTCTCAGAATCTCATAAGTATCTTAGAAATCGCCATAGTTTCTTGCTAGGGTAAAACTGGCCATTTTATGGTCATGGAACAGATTCTGGAAACCCGGAATTCCCAGTAAAAAAAAAAGTCAACATAAAACTACAAAACAAATTAGGCTACTGACTCCTCAAACTTCTCAGAAAAAATGAGGGAAAAACAATGTTTTTAATAACTCCGGAACGCAATGGCCGAATTAGGAAGGATTCCGCATCGAATGCAACCTGTTGCAAGCAAATCGGATAAGGCTAAGTGCAAAAAACACACACATACATACATACACACATACAGACATCACCTCAATTCGTAGAGCTGAGTCGATTGGTATATAACACAACAATTTGATTTTGGAGTGATCCAATAGCCTTTACGTATACTTAGTATACGCGAAAGGCAAAACCTAGAAAACTCAAACAAACACGGAGATTGCAATAAAGAATTATTTTAATAATCCTCACAATGCACAATATGAAATATTAGGGACTCTCCTTAGCCGTGCGGTAAGATGCGCGGCTACAAAGCAAGACCATGCTGAGGGTGGCTGGGTTCGATTCCCGGTGCCGGTCTAGGCAATTTCCGGATTGGAAATTATCTCGACTTCCCTGGGCATAAAAGTATGATCGTGGTAGCCTCATGATAAACGAATGCAAAAATGGTAACATGGCTTAGAAACCTCGCAGTTAATAACTGTGGAAGTGCTTAATGAACACTAAATTGCGAGGCGGCTCTGTCCCAGTGTGGGGATGTAATGCCAAGAAGAGGAAGAAGAAGAAGAAGCACAATATGAAAAAAGGATGTATTTTTGGCCAAAACTAAGAATCCTACTATAAATGGTGGTATTTGTAATACAATCATAGATAGATATCAAACATATTTTTCAGTGACGTTAATGAGGCATGGCGTCAATTTTCGGCACAGTATCAATTTTTTGTCATATTCTACAATTTAGCATTAGCATTAGCATTAGCATTGAGCAATTCGCACAAATTCGTAGGTGGTACAAGCCAAGACTATTGTATGAGAGTAGCATCACATTCATCCGTTACCACAGATATTGATTTGGGATTAATCACTATCTCTTAGATGGAAGTAATGTACCCTCCAATAGTCGAGATCTGTCCTGGCCACGTCCTTGCGAATGCTGAGGAAGGGGAAGGATGGTTAGTTGGACATCTACTTAAGAAAGATGCAGAGAACTCTACGACCTCTCATAGATGCCACGGGAGGTTTTGAGATTGTAAGGAAGGTTATGACAGTAGGAATCGTTTTGGTAGAACGTGAAACACAGAAAGAACAGAAATTTAAAGTAGGAAAGGGACGAGCCTGGAATTGAACCCACGACCTCCTGCTTATAAGGCAGAAGCGGTAGCCACTAGACCACTGAGCTCGTCTTTTTTTGTCATATTCTAGAATTTGGTCACTTTTTAGCTTGCAACAAGCCTGTTTGTGGTGGATAAAATCCTAATATTCATATGAAGGTTTCAACAATATATTCAAGTCACAGACAAATGGACGAATCACAGATTTTCCAAAACGATAAAAAAGCACCACAGACCTGTGCAGGAGTTAATCAAATGCACTCACCTAATGGATTTTGACATTTGAGTGGGATATTCACTCGAACAAAAGTTTATTTTGCGTCCATTATACGACCCGCTCATACGTCATAACTTTTTCGGGGCATTCTTTTTGCGTTGGTCTATTAGCTTCTGGAGTTATTATTATTATCATAGACTTTATTAACGAAATTTTCGGCCCTTGGTTAGCTCATCTAGTAGCATCTGGAGTTAATTCAAATTCAAAATGCAGCATATTGTGACCTCAACGAAAACGAGTTTTATTAATTGGGTATTTCATCAAGATTTCTTCTATAACAATAAAAAATATTAGGCGCAAATGTTACGTAAATTGTATTTGACGCCAAATTAAATTAAAGTGACATTATTGAAGTGTGATGCGGTACTGTACTACCCATTATTACTTAATTCAGATGGATCAGAACAAAACTTATTTTACCAAAAACCTGATTAATCCGGCTAGTGGTAATTTTACCTTCCTCGCGCATTGTATAAAAATAGTATTTTGGCCTAAACTCTGAGCCCACAGTCCGATTCATCCCGTAGTTAATAGAAAACGATTGGAAAAATTTAGCGATGCATGCTTTTTGCGAGTAAATCAGATAAGGATAAGTGCATTAAAAATTAGTGAAAATCCATAAAGTACGTCACGCAAAAATTGGCGATTTTTAAATCCCCCTACCCTTTCGTCATGCTTTTTGTAACAAGCCCCTAAAGTTTTTGCTGTGATCGTCACACTTCTCAAAACCCCCCTCCCCTTCGAGGCGTGACGTACTTTGTGGGTGACCCCTTAGTGAGTTTTTTGAACATGTTCTGCGTACAAAAATGTATTTGTATTGTAAGTGCCTGGAAAAAGAGTTAGATTTTTTTTTGCTCACACACATACGAACATACACACACACATACGCACATACAGACATCATATCAATTCGTCGAACTGCGTCGATTGATATGTAGATTTTTTGATGTTTTACATCGGGGTACTAAACTGATTTGTTCGTAAAATGTTGCGTTAAATATGCTTTTACAAAACTATGTAATAAAAACTAAAATCTGGACGAAGCTATTATTACGTTATCAAGCCTATTGCGTAGATCTGTTCAATAACTTTGTAACGATGTATGAATATGATACTTTTGAGACGAAAATATGGCCGAGCCGCCCATTTTGCCAAAAAAAACGCAAAATTATCGTTTCTAGGAGTGGCCCGTTTGAACGCCTCGTCCGAAACCACCCCGATTATAAAAATTCGGGTTATAATATGTGTATTCATCATATTTTACACGCGAAATTGACATATTGGTAGTTTTGACCACTCCTATTGTGCAATGTAAACTAATGATATTCAATTCAGAGGTGAACCAGCCAAGAGCTGAAAACCTCTTTAATAAAGAAAAAAAAAATAATGATATTCAATTTAAAACTTTATTTTTGACATTTTTACTAAATACACACAGATAAACAAACGAGTTCTTAAGGATCCTCCAAGGTTATCGAAAACTCCTCTAATATGTACATTCATTGTACATTCAGAATAATATTCCACTTCTTTACACAACAGAATTTAAATTAAATGATAATTATCAAAGATTTTAAGATTACATCGAATCGAACATTCACAAATCTCTTCAATTTTTGTAGAGAAATCTCTGATCTCTTCTGAATACCATACTTTTTAAAATCTAGATAGGCCTCCTAATCTTATTGCATGACACTTTGCTTAAAATCCTATCGTAAGCCACCAAGACTTGTGATGACCTGGAATTCCATCATTTTCCTTCTGATAACTCATAAGAAACGCTTTACTATTTCCATTTTTTTTTTTCGGTTGTCGAGCATCTCAAAACTTTTTCCTTTCTTAGGACGCTCTTGGAACCATTATTATATTATTACGAAAACTAATGAAAACTGGTAAAAATGAGCGCAAGTGACGACCATGAAAAATATACATTAGGGAACAATAGAGACTCATACAAAATTTTTATATGCTTTATATGCAAAAAGTTTGTCACACGAGAAAAGGGTTGAAATAAGCCAATTTTTCCCGTACGTAATTATAATTAGTATATCTTCTCTTACTCGCTAAGGTTATGCACAACCCACCCTTCTCAACCCTAGTCTGGAACTCTAGCCATATTGCCAATATGGTTTTCTGGACAAGTTTATGTTCATTTTCGACTCCAAGCGAACCTATCTCCGGAATGACCATTCCAAGACCAAATCAGCAGATTGTCCTATAACGTTTATAATCCATAATCTTCGAACGGTCTACGAAATCCGTCACTGGGGATACAAAAAAAAACTTTCATTCGGTATAACTTCAAATTACTCCGTGTACATTTTTTTTCGCGAACTGCATCATTCTAATCCATTTGTAATTTTTACAAAAATTTGCATCATTTGTAAAATATTCGAAAAAATAAAATTTCAATGTTTCCAATCCCATTTAAAATATTCCATATTTTATTAAAGTTACATGATGCCAACAATGCAATGTACCCTTAGCCGAGAATAGCTTCGTATACCAAGTGATGAAGTTTTTTCAAATAATAAAACACAGGGGAATTAAAATAAAAATAAAGTGTAGGTAAACAATTTCAAATATTCAAAGCTACGAAGAAAAAGTTACGCTTTGAGGGTTTTGCAATTTCATCGTGATATTTATTTCAACATATTTTGGTATTCGTAAATTTTCTGTTGTCTTCTTGAATACCGTTCATTTTGCTGAATTCATTACCGTCTTAAAAAGTAGAGTGTACGATATTAGCAAACGGATTTCTGTCAATAGAATTGTATAGAGCAAAATGTCAAAATTACTCGATAAATAAACGAGCAGATTTTTTTTCTAAGATAAAGTTGCTGCTCCCGTTAGATTATATGGAAATAATTTCAATAAATAATGCCTTTTCCCAAGAATTGTTCATCCATTCTTTGGATGTTGATGAGAGATTTTTTTTTGCATTTCAGTGAACAGAATACAACTTTTTTTAAAAACCAAAGATAAAGTTCTATTTCTAAGTTTCACCGGTCAAAATGATTTTAAACTACATATTTCTTTGAACGTTGGCAGACCAACATATTAGTATTGCCCACACGCAAACCAAGAATGTCCAATTTCGAATTTAGATTCCAGTGTCGTATGTATTACCATATTCAGATTGACAACCACTGCCGCGTAGGAAGCACACTCTCCAGCATTAAGCCACAAAAGCAAAGAAACTGAAAATATTCGGTCCAATAAATTTGTGTTTCCGATCATGCCACCACAACTCACGAAACCCAATAGGAGGACAACAGGAATCTCTGTACAGAATAGGAATGCAAATCAGTTCCCTATCCCAACTCGGCTGGTCTCCTACACGATTGAAGAGCAAACATGGCAGACATACATACAACGACGAACGATGGCTGGGTTCTGTAGGGCAAAAACATTAAATTGTAGCAAGTTGAGAAACGAAACCCGAACAGGAAACGCGATTTGTGGGGAAAGCGATTTTCTTCACTTTTGCTGAAAATTGACTTTATTGGCAGAACGCAGGCCAGCGTATTCAGTAAATTAATTGCGCCCCCTTATCACCTAATGGTAGAATCATTCGAAACAGGAAGACAGAATGGTTGTTTTTTTTACTCAATCGGATTATCAACTAGAAGGGTGTTCGTTCATTCTAAGTAGGGACGATTGGAGTGAAGAGAAAGAAACAAATGACTGCCAAATGCAATTAGGACTTTGAAGATGGGTTGTTTGCTCCTGGATGGGACCGAATGAGGCTCTGAAATGCGGATAAGATAGGCGCAAAGGTGGCTAGAGAGAGCCAGGAAATGGGCCAATTAGAGACAATTTGGTTGGCACTTTCATCGATAACAGAAAAGAATTATGAGAGCGATTTGTGTCACGAAAAAAAAAACTCAAGACATTTTTTGAGATAGCAATGGTTGGTAATGTCTTCCGTAGATTTCAACGTATTTATAAACTCAAGATCATAACTATGGATGTTAATGAATTATTTTCCGAAATGCAAACATAATGGATTTTTAAGTTGCGTTTTTCTTTCAAATTTCTTAAACTTGTGTAGCTTTGTGCTTTCCCTGGTTATTAAGTTATAGAGACGTCATTTCTGGTAAATAACGCATTCAGGAAAGATGGATTTTCATAAAAATTATTAAAACATCCTGTTGTTTCTAGGAACGCATTCGGAATATTTTTGTTGTTTAAATATCCATTATGTCTGTTAAAGGAACTAAACAACATAATTCTCGACACTGAGCTCTTTCGGTTTGCTCAACATTAGACTTATCATCAGACAATGACTAAATCAATGAACATCGCATCTGGCTTTTTTATCTATTTAAGAAAACATTGAATGTAGCTAAATCAAATTTTCTTTTTGACCCTCGCGAAAAAATACGCACTATCCTCCCCTATAACCCCTAAATCCCCCTTGCTCGCGTAAAACAAAACACTCGCCAACTCGAAAATCTAGGTTCTCAACCCCCTGGACGCCCAATGTAACGTCCAGCGCGATGACGCCGTCTGCGTTAGCCAGCTCAAGAACGCCAAGGAAATCGACCGTGCTCTGCTGCAGGAGAAACCCGACGTCAAAATCTTCCTGCCTTTCCGTTTCTATCTTTACCGACCGGAGGAACTCTTCCAGCCCAACACATACAATCGGTTCTTAGGTATGCTTCCAATGTCTCGAAATAAGAATTCTGTTTTACAATGATTCTCGCACTTTCAGTTGCCCCTACCGGAGACCACGTAATCTCGCTGATTGACGAAATTTCGTATTTGTCCGCTCCGGCCCCACTGCTGTCGCAGTACGACGATATCAACCCGGAACAGTTCTGCAATGGTGACAACCGGCCAGCGGATTGCGGCGCCAACTGCATGTGCACCCACAAGGTCGACATACCACTGAATGCGATCGTTGAAGTCGTGCTGGTAGACGAAGGTGAGTTCAACCGAACGAATGAAGTTTAACAGGAACTAACAGTGTCTGACCAACAATCAATTAATGTTTCAGTTCAACAACCGAATCTGAGCCATCCGTTCCATTTGCATGGCTACGCATACAACGTGATCGGTATTGGACGCTCGCCGGACTCCAACGTGAAGAAGATCAATCTGAAGCACGCGCTCGACCTCGATCGCCGTGGTCTGTTGCACCGACAGTACAACCTGCCCCCGCTGAAGGATACCATCGCTGTGCCCAACAATGGCTACGTGGTGCTTCGTTTCCGCGCCGACAATCCTGGTAAGTGCCTACGCGAGGGAAGGAATTATTTCGTCGGATGGGCAGAAAGAATTAAATGATTGTTTACTCTTAATCGGTTTGAACTTTGAAATCATCGTCGATAGGGAATTGTGGAGTTATTGGCATTATAAAGTATACAAATCACACAAAACTGACTAATTCTTTGTTCCATTCTAGGCTTCTGGCTGTTCCATTGTCACTTCCTGTTCCACATCGTGATAGGCATGAACCTGATCCTCCAGGTCGGTACGCTCCAGGATCTGCCACCAGTGCCGCCGAACTTCCCGACCTGTGGCGACCACTTACCTCCCATTCAGTAAAACGTCGAACGACTTATCCGAATCTAGCATAAATTTACGCCGCCCCTCCAAAAAGGGCAACAGCAAACACACACAGAGAACCTTTTCGACTACAGCTACTTACTGCCCAGAAGAAGAAAACCACAAAAGTACACTAGTCGGAAAAGTCATATCTAGGAAAAATGTTAAGTATATGAACTCTCGATAGCGAAAGACAGATGAAAAATGCGACGAAACTCCGAATTCAGAACTCAAACGCAACTTCGTTAGTCGAGAGGCAGAAAGATAGATGCAGAAACTATTTTATTTTATATATTGTCGAAAATAAGATTCTTATTAGGGTTAGTCGAACGAGAGAGAAATACCGAGAATACTCCACAACCATAATTACCATACAAACATACTGACAGTGTTTTGTTTGGACTTTATAGACAGAGATTTTTTGTTTTAATTTATAGTGTTTATTTTGTAAGTAAATTAATTCTTAGCTAGAAAATCGATGCTCCGGAAGAAGAGCGCGCAGGATGCTATACCATAGGTACCATTACACACATACACACGCACAGCTAAACTCGGTTGAAGACGCTTCTTTTGAGTTTTGTATTTCTCTGACGTTTTCCTCTATTTTCCAAATTTTATCTAATCTATTTTATTTCGTGTACAGATACCCGTGTGACGCCATATTTATTTACTTGTAATCAAACTGTTCTTGCATTTGCTTTACTTTCCAGATAAAAACGAAACGAAACTTTCGCGTTACTTTTAAGATGAGATTTATGGTGAACTTGTGTGTAAATATTTATAATACTCAACCCAACTCATACGTCTTGCAATCGAGAAATGATCCGGAAGCTAGCACCATTTAATGTAAATCATACTTCATAAGCATTCCATTGGAGCGAACCACCCCCCAGACGCTGTAAATTATTCCATTCCTCATTTAAAATTCCACAAAAACGCATTAACTTTTGAGTTGTAAATAATTAATTTTTTGCAGCACCCATCTAAGTCAGCACTGCCATCACTTCAGCGGAAACCAAGGCAATATCAAAATTTGACTTTGAAATGTAGCACGTGCCTGCTGAGCTTCTTTATGGCAGTCTTTCTCCACCAAATCAATCAAACAAAAAATGGTGCGAGCTTTCCGTTGCAGCTTAGTTTCTCGTTTGCAAGTCTCAACCATTAATCATGTAGCAGATTTTTTATCGTTTCTTGTTCTATTTCCATCGAATTTTTGTTCAAGTTTTTTATTACCAAACAAGACCATCAATCCACAGTTGTTTGTTTAGAATAATTACGACACTGCCCTAAATGCGCTAAGTGAATCCAACGTCTAAGGTTATCAGCGGTGTTAGACTACGTGTATGCGAGAAAGTCATCCAATTTATGAACTGTAAATCGAGCTGCCATTTTCTCCGTACTGCGTATTCCTCTGCCAAGAATAATCTTTAGAAAACGATTAAAGTGTGTATAAAAATTGTGTATATAAAAATAATTATTGCTTTTTACTTTCTTATCTGCACCCATTATCCCAATCACCTAAATTACCCACCCCACGAGTTTCAATAATTGCACGTTTATACTGAGCAGTTTTGAGACAAAAAAAAATCAACCACCGAAATTTCCCACTCTGTAAATATATTTCGTCCCTGTTTTCCCGTTCAGCCGTATTTTTCAAGGGTATCCCGAAAGGTCACAATTGGGAAAGTCGTAGAGCATTTAAAGTCTTTTAGCTATTTTATTAGTCAACCTGGTTGTCCCACAAAAATATCAAATAAATAAACATTTTCCCAGCCGCGACTTTTCGGGACACCCTTTTAAAAGCACTTGTACATACCAACATCAACGGCAGGGAAAGAGCGAGCAGAATGTAAATTAAATGTAAATGAGGACGGCAAACTTTTTGCTCACTTTCCCCACATTTTACCTCTCTAAGGCTATCGGGCTGGCTAATGGCGATCTGATCTTTTGCCTTTTTTCCCTCAATACTTCCCATGCTGTGTATAGAATCCATCGAGGGTTGCAAGAAAAAACAACCCCCAGTGAACACCTCATAAGGTAAGTCATTTAATCACCCCCTGTATATAGAGTGAAGTAGGAGCCTGGAAAATGAAATCAATATTGCACAATCCTTCTTTTTTTCCTAGGTACGCAAAACACTGCATTAGGTCCTCGCCGTTGCTTGAAGCGACGAGTGCGCGGAATTAATTAGCTGAGTTAAGCCTTTCAACTTAACACTTCAGAAATTTCCGCCGGAATGATTGAGGAAACGAAAGAAACTGCGGATCGTTCTGCTGCCATCTGGTTATTTACAATCCTCTTTTAAAGTAGCCCCCAAGGATATAATAGAACAGAACAGTGCGGTTCAGCATCTCATATTGCTGGTCCTTAGAATTTGAAATTTTCATTTTATTGTGGCAATTCCCCGAAACACAACAAACTGCCAACTACTTTGGCGCGAAACTTTGTAAATATATTAAAGCTAGCGAACAAACAACAAACATTGTTTGCCTTATAATGCTTTCACTACCTGTGTTATGAAGCCCTTTGCATGGTCCAAGACGGAAACAGTAGTGTCGAAGCAGCAATCGAGAGAGAAACTATTCGATGGAGAAACTTTGCCAAATAATTGCACGAAACTTTGGTACTCAACTTGAGCTTCGTTCTAGCCAAAGAACAGGAAGTTGAAAAATAGACGAGTATTGTTGTCCTTTGTTGACTTCCTGATCATTTTTGATGTTGATAATGCTATGCTGTCTGCTTTGAACTGTGATGCATTTGTTATATCAAAATTTGGAAAAACTGAATGACAGAAAGTATCATTTGTGGGGTGAATGAGCTCAATTATGATACACAGATTAAAGTTTGTTTAGAAAAAATGGGGGAATACCGTTTGGACATACACTCTTCAATTAAAACGTTCAATCGACCATCTTCCATTAAGTACAAACGTATAACGAATAATAAAGCAGCCACTCTTGATAAGAACTGTATCAATAATTGATTATTGAACGGAGGGTAAATTCATTACTTTGGAGAGCTTTGAATATGTTCATCATCATATGAGCATACGAGCATATGGAGACGCATGGTGCATTAACCTATCAACTCCTTGTAACTAAGCTTTTTGTGCAAAAGTGAAAAGTTAATAATACAGTAATATCCCGATTTTATCACCCCCCTGGTGAATTTTGGGGTGATAAAACAGGGTATGTGACAAAATCGGTAAAAAAAATATTTTAAATTTTTTATTCCATTTCACAAATATGAATCGTTTTATGCATTGGAAAGACAAAATGCGTGAACGGTACCAGTTTTTTCTTGTCGAAAATGCTTATAGAATCCTTCCCAGGTACTCAGAAATCATTCATAATAAACTACTAGCGGTGAAAGTTATTTCATGGAAATCAACGTTGTTTGCAGTATTGTTTACGAAAATGAAAAGAATGACTAAAATTTTCAAAAATTTTTGGGGTGACAAAATCGGGTCGAAAACGTGACAAAATCGGGACGTGACAAAATCGGGTCGAAAACGTGATAAAATCGGGGGTAGACAAAATCGGGGGTAGACAAAATCGGGGAGTGACAAAATCGGGTCAATACTGTATTATTGATTGATAGCCATTTGCATCAAGTTACGATTAAAAACAACCTGGCTACAGGTCTAGTCCTACTTCAAAGTTCCACATGGATGATAATGAAATACGGAAGAATAATTTCAGCTTTGTCTACTAGGAAATGATTTTTGATTGAACATATTTATTTTATTTTATTAATTTTTATTCATTATCTTCAACATTTACTTGTTGCATAGATTATTAGGAAGTATTGAAATCGAAGATATTATAAACGTCTTTGCAGAGTCTACAACATGTCTTCACTTGAGTAGGGAGCTATTGACCGACCATACAACGCGCGATGTGCCGGAAAATAGATTAGAGCTTGGTTACAAAACAAACGGCGTGGAACGCGAACACTGTTTGTCAGAAGATCAAACCAAAACATTTTCTGTAGAAAAATTATCTAGAGGCCAGGGTACTGAGGTCGATTAACATGTATTTTTGAAGAATTTGCTCTACAGGACCCGAACAGTAGAAGGTAACAGATTTATATCAGAATATAACTCGATGTGTTACATCAGCGGCTCACAACCTTTTTCTAGAGAGGAAGGGGTACCTGTGTTTTTGTATTATTTGTGGTACCCCCTATTTTAATAACCGTAATTTATAATATTTTCTTAAAAGAGTGCTTTCGAACCTATTGAAAAGAGACTTTTGAGCAGCTTGAAATGACGTTTCTGAACCTTTTGAATGTAGGCTTCCAAGCTTCTTGAAAGAAGAATTCCGAGCCACTCGAAAGGAAGTTTCCGAGCCTCTTGAAAGGAGCCTTTGACTCACTAGTCAACAGTTTTTCACTCCCTTCAACCATTTTCAGTGTACTTAAAAGATTTTTCTTCGCTGAATTCAGTCATGTATTCAGATTTTTTGTAACACGTCCAGGTTTTGATTCACAAAACTACGTATTCTCATCGAAATTTGGTTTCTCTATTCTGGAAAGCTGGTTTTCGGCTTCTAATTTTGTGAATGAGGTTTGAATTATGTAGAAGAAATCGTACTTAATCCAAACATGTTGTTGAATTTTATTTGACACGTTCATTTGTTGTGAAAAACGGAATTGATTTCATAAAAGTAGGTATTTTCATAAAAATTTGGTTTTTCTGTTCTGCAAAACTGAATTTTGGCTTCACGCTTTGAGAATGAAGTTTGAATATCGTAGAATAGGTCTTGCAGAATGCATATAGCTTGTTGGATTTTCTTTGGCACGTAGATTTGTTGTGATAACGGAATTTAATTCACAAAAGAACATATTTCCATAGAAATTTGGGTTCTCTGTACTGCAAAGCTGAATTTCGGCTTCTCTCTTTGAAAATAAAGTTTGAATATCGTAGAATAGGCCTCACAGAAAGCATATGGTTTGTTGGATTTTGTTTGGTACGTATATTAGTTGCGATAAACGGAATTTAATTCACAACACAACAAATAATTTTAAAAATTCAGCGATGTGTAAAATTGCAACTACTCCTATCAAACGAATTAAGGTTCGATATTCAATTAAATTTGACTGAATTTCAAACAAGCATAGTTTAAATTCATTTCGATTTAAAAGGACAGTGAGATCGATTGAATGTTACGTTTATTTGCATGCTCCAAATATGTGCATGAAAATACATTTCATATCACAACATATTTTTATCTGTGAAAAGTACGTATTTTCATAGAAATTTGGTTTCTCTGATCTGAAAAGCTGAATTTTGGCTTCTCGCTTTGAGAATAGTCAGCCTTACAGAGGAGAGAAACCAAATTTCTATTAAAATACGTACTTTTGTGAACTAAACTCCGTTTTTCACTACCAATGTATCCAACAACCCACATGCATTATACAAGGCCTATTCTACAAAATGTAAACCTTATTCTCAAAGTGAGGAGCTGAAATTCAGCTTTGCAGAGCAGAGAAACCAAATTTTTTTTGTGAAATTAATTTCGGTTTTCACAACAAATGAACGTGCCAAATAAAATCCAACAACTCACGTGCATTCTATAAGACCCATTCTACGAAATTCAAACCTTGTTCTCAAAGTAAGAAGCCAAAATTCAGCTTTGCAGAGGAGAACCAAATATCTATGAAAATACGTACTTTTGTTTATTAAAATCCGTTTTTCTCAAAAACTGGACGTGTTACAGATAATCTGAATATGTATCTGAATTCTATGGATGGATGAAGGGAGCGAAAAAAAAGTTTATTTTGTTGGATAGTGCTATCTTAAAATGAAGTTGCTGAGCCTTTTGAAAGTAAGCTTCCAAGCTTTTTGGAAAAAGCAAACATTGGAAGCTAAATATAGGTTTATTACATTGAAAAATTTGCTACTTCAGCTAAATATATAGCTTATTCAGCTTAAATTGTTTGCTGGGCATCTGGACTTCTTGAATGAGAGCTTCCTATATTTTTGAAAGGGGGCTTCCGAATCTCGTGAAAGGGGGCTGGCTGGGTGAAAGAAGAATTCCGAGCCCCTTGAGAGGAGGTTTCTGAGACTATTAAAAGCGTGTTTCCGAGACGCATGAAAGGGGTCTTTCTAGCCTCTTGAAGCAGGTATTGATCATTAGGGTGCCAATGGAATGTATGGGAAAAAAATTGTCATCGAATTTCAAAAAACGACATTACTCACAAGTTTCATTACCCCAAAATATGACCCCATGCAAAATTTGAGCTCAATTAGGGGGTGCCTAAAATTCACCAAAGTTTTGAAATTTTTACCCATGAAAATTTTCCCACAGCCAAATGACTTAAAAATGCATGAAACGTCGAGATCTGATGTTATCTCAAAATATTTTTTTTTAAATCGATTTTTTCTTTTAGAACATTTTCGGGATTTTTTTTTCAGATGATGAATTTTTTTTAATCGAATTCCAACACCGGACTATACGCAAACGTTTTCGTAGCCAAAAATATCCCCCAATCCAAAATTTGATCTAAATCGGATATTATTTAGAGGTGCTCAAAATCTTGCCAACAAAAATTTTTTGTTACTTGATCTTTACACGTTGTGTTTTGAATTTATGCGGTACCGCGTAAATATAAACCTCAGTGTAATAAACATTGCCAAGCAATCTGATAATTTTCTAAATCAATCTGATCTTAAAAGTTTTTAAAGTTACAAAAAATTCAAAATTTTTTAGCAAGATTTTGAGCACCCCTGAATCATGTTCGATGTGGCTCAAATTTTGCATAGGGGCATATTTTAGGGCTTAGGAAATGTTTGCGTAATGTTCGGTTTTTAAATTCGATGAAAAATTGTTTTCGCCTTACACATTTTTTTCAAGTCCCAAAACAGTCGATTTTTTCAAAAAAAAATAATTCTCAAAGTTGCATGCATTTTGAGCCCTTCGGCATCAAAAAACAAAAAAAATATTTCTCCCTTGTGAGAAGAAAAATGAAGTTTTAGGCACCCCTAAAAAATGTCCAATTTAGCTTAAATTTTGCATAGCGGGATATTTTTGGCTACGAAAACGTTTGATTATCGTCCGGTGTTCGATGAAAAAAAAATTCATCACCTGAAAAAATTACCAAGTCCCAAAAATATTCTAAGAGAAAAAACCGATTTTTTTGATAGCATCCCAAGTAACACACGCAACATCTTCCAAAAAGCAACTTGTTTCTATTAAGTTTCATTAAAGGCATTGGAAAAACATCAAAGCACGAAAAAGTTGCATCAAGATGTCAAAAACGTTCGAGTTGTGATCAATGTTTCATTAACATTTCAATGCAGTCCTGTTCGACATTTGAAACAAACAACCAAAGAATACTGTACTTTATGTTGCAAACACGAAACAAAATCATCAAGTTGCATATTTTTTACCATGCAACTTCAATGCGCCTTTCAAAATTTATTTGTTTGTTTAAATTAAGTTGCAGATAAGTTGAGTGTGTCTTCATGTTTAATTTAGCATCGTTCAACGTTTTGACAACCCACATTTTTTTTTTCCTGTGATGGTGCAATCAAGTAACAGGAAACCCGAGTACAAAACTTCATAATCGTATGATTTTTATGGTGAGTCAACATGCAGTCCCTTCGAAGTATTAAATGGTGCTGTGGTAGAGTGAACGACTATCAATCATTTTTTTTTCGCTGAAGTATTTTGCAACATTATTGCAATTTTATTGCAATTGAAGGATGTTTCCGTAGGCACCACCTCTTGCGCTTTTTAGATTGCAAGAGAGTTATATTTGATGGCGATACGCAAAGATTGTTTCTTTCCGAATAGTTGCAACGCAGGGAAATATTCAGTAGTAAACAAGTTGTGCTGCTTGGGATCAAATCTCGACGTTTCATGCATTTTTAAGTCATTTGGCATCAAAAACAAAAATCCGATTTTTGACTTTTCCTTTGGTTCCCCTTTGGACAAATTTTCATGGGTAAAAATTTCAAAACTTTGATGAATTTTAGGCACCTTTAAATCATATTCGATTGAGCTCACATTTTGCGTAATGAAACTTGTGAGCAAGGTCGTTTTTTGAAATTCGAAAATGTCATTATCATTGGCACCCTATTGATCATCTAGAAATGACGGTACAGAGCCGTTTGGAAGTAGGCTTCCAAGCTTCTTGAAAGAATTCCGAAAGTTTCCTAGCCATTTGAAAAGGCCTTTCGAGCCTCTTGAAAATGGGCTTCCAAGTCCCTTGAAGGGGGCTTCCAACCCTCTTTGAAATGGAGCTTCCGATGCCCCTGAAACTGGGTCTCCGACCCTTTAGTAAATAAGCTTCCGAGGCATTTGTGGGAGTTGGCTAAAAGAATTTCGAGCCCTTCGAAAGAAGGTTTCCGAGCTTTGTAAAAGGAGGCTTCCAACTCTTCTGAAGGGGGGCTTCCGACCCTTTTGAAAAGAGGCTTCATACCGTTTTCAAAAGAGGATTTCGAACCACTTGAAAGGGGGCTTGCTAAAAGGTTTCCTTGAAAGAAGGCATTCGAAGAAGGGGACTTGAAAGGACGCTTTCGAACCGCTTAAAAGAAGGCATCCAAGAGTATTTTTTTGGAAAACAAGCTTTTATCCCTCAAGGCTTCTGAACCTTCCAATTTAATATTTTAGTTAAGAAGTATTCTCTTAACATATTGCATAGTTTTGTTTCGCTCAAGTAGATTACTTTTGAAGATTTTTTTGATATTTTGCCCCACAGCCTTTCATACACTGTGTTGGCTGTGGTGGACATGATTTGATATGTTTTGATTTACTGATTGCTATGCATATTATGTACAATACAAAGTCTTGAAATATAATTTTTTATTGGAATTGTAATACGTCCGCCATTATGCATTTTCGTCTGACGTACCCCCTGGGAAGCTACTCCCGGGGGTACATGCACTCCAGACTGGAACCGCTGTGTTACATGAAAGTTACAAGAAAAGAAATTATTACAAATTATTAGTCTGGAGTTCAGAGCATTGGTTTACCAGGTCAATTACACTGGTACGAAACCAATAGCAACCCATGGTGTCCATACAGGCCCTTCAATTTTCTTCAAATCATTCTGGAGTTCAGACGAATTGATCTACCAAGAAAACTGGGCTCGATACAAAGCCAATAGCAAGCCATTTGATCCATGCATGCTCTTGAAGGTCATCTGCATGGTTTACGGATTAAATATGTCCAAATCGGATGTTCTAAGCTCACCAAATCATTCTGGATTTCAGACGATTTGGTTTAACAAAACAACTGGACTCGATACAAAGCAATAGCAACACATGTGGTGCATACAGCCATGTGCATGATTTACGACTTGGATATGCCCAAGCCGGATGTTCTAAGTACTCCAAATCATTCTGGAGTTCAGACGAATTGGTCTACCAGGTTAACTGGGCTCGATAGAAAGCCAATTCCAACCCATGGGGCTCATAATTGCCCTTAGAGGTCATGTGCATAACTTACGATCTAAATATGTTCAAACCGGATGTTGTAAGTTCTCCAAATCATTCTGCAGTTCAGACGATTTGGTCTACCAAGACAACTGGGCTCAATACAAAGCCAATTGCAACTCATAAAGTTCATACAGGCCCTTAGAGGATTTTTAAATTAGATATGTCCAAACCGGATGTTCTAAGTTCTCCAAATCATTTTCGAGTTCAGACAAATTGATCAAAAATTTTCAACCGAGTTAGATAATTTTGACCGTTTTGAAAACAAAAACTTATGTACTTACTTACTTATGTAGTTTATAACTCCTTAAAATAAAAGGTATTCACAGTATATTTTCTGGGTCTCCAAAAAACCCTGGAGTTAGGCCTCAGTCATCCATGAAACCCCTAGAGTAAGATCTTAAGGTCTGCCTGCGTAACCAAAGGTCCATCGTCCAAATTTAAATGCGGTACATGATTTTTGTGGTACTTAGCATAGAATGCGTTCACAGTATATGATCCAGATCATCCAAGAAGTCCCTAGAGTGAGGCCTTCACTGCCGTAATCTGAAAAATTGACGTATACGCCATTTTCCAAAAATGGTGTTAACGAGTAGTACTCATCGAGCTCTTTAACAGAAAAATGGAAAACATGCATGTTGTAATTTGGCGGTTACGTCACTTTCCCAGATTACGGCAGTTCAGATCTACACGCGTAACCAGAAGTCTACGGAAGTTCCAAAACATGCTCTTTGTGATCCTTAGAAAAGAATGTGATCGTTACATATGTTCTGCGCTATCTAAGAAATCTCTTGGATAAGTCCTCAGTCATACAAGAAATCCCTGGAGAAAGGCTAAAGGGCTTATATACGTTTCCAAAGCCGTATCGGCTAGTTTTTAAAGTGGTACATGCTGTTTGTGGTCCTCAAAGTAGAATTTGATCTCAACATATGTTCTTTGATATCCAAGAAATTTTTGGTGTAAGGGCTTAAGGTCTACACGCGTATTCTATCGCTCTGTTGTAGTATTTCCCAAGCCAAACCACTTATTTCTCTGTAAGCTACAGCAACTGTGGTGTACAGGTCTAACTTTGGCACAATGCATCGTATGAGCAACTGTATTGTAGCGCAGAAAGCGTAAGATCTTGCGGCTACAATGAAAATAAAAACATCAGCAAACCAACAATTTTCTTGAAGAATCTGCCTACAAATGCACGGCAAAGGTGCACTCGAAGGTGCAGCTGTACGCAAAGCTGACGCAGGACTAAGCTGCTCATGATCGCATATTCTCACCATTTGCATTTTTTTTTCGATTTTGAGTTAAGCTGATGAATGTCTTCTATTTGTTGGTTCTTTCAACTGGCCAGATGAAATCAAACTACCAAGTTGTTTTGTAACATATGAGCTGCAATAACTTATACGAAATTTGTGTGCTGCTCGGGTTGAAGGTCAACTGAATCAAGAAGCCGGATAGTAGCTCCTAGTTGGATGGACTTTGAGTCTCCAACCGTGGAAAAGGGATTAACACGACTAATTGGCCGCATCGCCGCTGAAACCACTCGACTGGCTTTCAGTGAAAGACATCATAATCCTAGAAGACACCATACTCAACAATGTCCGAAATGAAGGAGAAATAAGCAGAATCGGAAGTGGCGCGAAACCAAACGCAACGTTTGGTTTTCGCCTGCGATGGAAGCGTAACGTGTATCGTTTTCTATGGCGCGGGTGGCAAAGTGAGAGGAACGACAATGACGACTCTGAAAAGATCCTTTATTTTTACCATTTCGAACACTAATCAGCTAAACGATATTTTCCACTAAGATGACGTCTTCATCGATTTGGCTATCGTCGGCGGAAAGTGGAACTTTCTGCTTTCCGGCGCGCGCGAGCCATTTTGATCGGGATTCTACAAATAGCGAAAAATCACTATTTCTGAGGTCCACCATTCTGGCCTGGATAATTTTGGACATTCGATTGCACCGGGTCTTAAGCGCAGGCATCCCAGTACGTTGGTATCGCCTGCGAGTGACATTTCGCAGATGTGACTAGAGATGTCGCAAATTAATCGATTACTTCGATTAATCGATTCATCGTTGTGATAATCGATTAATGTTGAATCGATTATTACCCAACGATTAATCGATTCAATAATCGAGAGGAATCGTGAGTAATCGATTAGTTACTAATCGATTAATCAGAATTTTACGACATCATAAGGATGTCGCAAATTAATTGATTATTTCGATTAATCGATTCATCGTTGTGATAATCGATTAATTTTGAATCGATTACTATACAATGATTAATCGATTCAATAATCGACAAGAATCAAGAGTAATCGATTTGTAACTAATCGATTAATCGGGATTTTACGACATCTCTAGATGTGACAAATTTTTGGTGAGTATATTAATGTTTAGAGTGTTGCTCACTTGCTGAGCCTTTGGAACATGGTGCTCACGAGCTAGCGAAAACGCTTCCTGGGTAGCATTCAGCTGCTCGTCGTCGTCTTCGGATGACACCGGATGCCGCTGGTAGTCGCTCTGCGTGAAATCTTCTGATATGGGTGTACACTCACAACGATTAATAAAGGGGGGTGGGGCTAATGGGATTACTTAATTAGATACAAGAAAGCTGCTTTCCGGTGCGCGCGAGACATTTTGATCGGGATTCTACATAGAGCGGTCCCGAAGCATGGGAGACTGGAAATTCGAAGCATCCTGTGAAATTTTCTTGCAAGATGCTGAATTTGATTATGAGCTGTTAATGATTCGAAATAAGTTTTGTTGAAAAGAGTAACAAAATAAATTTGACCCGAGACGAAATTTTCTTTATAGTACAAAAATCATAATCGGTTGGCGTCTGTCGGTCTGAGAGACGGTCGCCGGTGGCTTTTCCTCTAAAGTAGCGTCGTCTTTGGTTTTGTTTCTGTTGGCCATTGTAAATGAAATCTATTATTTCCAGTCCGCCGTTTTATGCAAAAGAAGGTTAATCCGAATTTTTTTTTTCAAAGTGCAAAAACTATAATCGTTTGACTACGACAGAAAGTTGCCCTTCAGTAGCAGAATCACAAGCGCACGTAGGAATGGATCAGACAATACATTTGTTCGAATGGATGAAATCACTAACAGCAACCAAGCTACATCGGCGATTCCACCGAAACAGGCCATTTTTGCAATCAACACTTTCTATCCAGAAAAGCTGGTCCTGAGAGAATCCAATTTTCTTTCTCCAATGCACTTTTCCAATAACTAACTACCACCAAACTCGATTACTCAGACTCATCAGACGACATTTTTTAATCTCTCCATAAAATGCTGGTTCGTTGAGGTTGAATTTCGACCACCGACGCCGATGATCACCATCAATGCGATGGTTTTCCGTTGAAAATGCTACCAGTACCATCGTGCTGCTGTTTCTGCTCCTCCGCGTCCGCTCTGCGTAAAACCTTGTTCGAACTGAGGATTCAATGCAAACCCTCAAGTTGCTTGATTTTGATGTCTATGCTTGCGATGCATGCACGAGATTGGTTGTTTAACTATTTCTAAATTGTATGGCAATTATCAATAATAAATAGTTGAAAATCTGTATTCTAAGAACAATACCATGAAGCGTTGACTCAACCTTGATCGAATGGTCCAAAAATATTGGAAATCCATCGACAAATGGATAAGATATTATCGTTCAAAGTCTATCATATTTTCGTGACGGTCTCCGATTTTCGCAATCGCAAAGTGTACCCCAATATAGAAAAGACAGTCGTAGTCCTACATCAAAAAAACAAAGTTATTTGCATTTCACAATACCTTTTAGGGAATATGCAGGGGATTACTATATAAAATGCTACTCAGTTGAGCACAAGGTATTTGCCACCGATCAGAAACATTTCGGCAACAGCAATGTACCTATTTATGCAACTTGTCTCTATTGTTTCTGACATGCAACAACCCATTAGTATCCAAGAAGTCCTTTGCGATGCAACGTCAAAGAAACGAAAATGAAACCTAGTTTTGAACCTGGAAAGTAACTTTAATGAGACTTGGTGTATTTTAAGAATATCCAATACAACATATTAGAAACAAGCTGCTCTTTAAAATATGTTGCGCGTCCTGCCTGGGTTAGAATAGAATGTGTTCTCACCATATGTCCAAGGCTATTGAAAAAATCACTGAAGTGAGATTTTAAAATTTACACTCGCAACTGAAGATCTATCAGCTTGTTTTAAATATAGAAGATATTCCTTAGGGTACTTGGAAAAGCATGTGTTCCGGTAATATTTTATGTTCGTTCAAGAAAAGTCAAGGTCACACTCTGTTCTAACGCGTGTAGATCATAGGGCCTTACCCCAGATATTTTTTGGATTACACAGAGCATATGTTGTGATCACATTCTATTCTAAGAATCACAAAGAGCATGTACCACTTTTGAAACAAGTCAATAGACCCATGGCTACGCATGTAGATCTCAAGGCCTTACTCCAGAGTTTCTTGGATGACCCGGAACATATACTGTAAACGCATCCTAATTAAGTACCACAAAGAGCATATACCGTATTGGAATTTTGACGATCGGCATTTGGTTACGTGAGTAGACCTTAAGGCTTTACTCCAGGGTTTATTTGGATGACTAAGACCTTACTCCAGGTATTTTTTTAATGATGCGGAGCACATACTGTGAACACCTTCTATTCTAACAACCGCAAAGAGCACGTAGCATATTTGAAACTGGTTGAAAGGCCTTTGGTTACACGTGTAGACTCTTAGGCCTTACATCAAGGATTTCTTGTATAATCATGGACAATAGCTGTAAATCTTGAGAGCGGACAAAACGTATGTTAGTTTCCGGTTCCAAAAAGGCCAAAATTATCGAAATCAGTTGAAAATTTTTGAAGTTATAAAAAAAATATTTATGAGAATATGGGTACCCTGTCAACGTGTGTTTTATTTTTGTTTGGCGCATAAAAAATAAGGACCCTTAATTTCCATATCAAAAACCATTTTTCGGCGGTCTTTCGTATGTCAATGGTTTTCAGCATTCAAGCCTTTGTGATATGCAACTCAATACAAAATAAAATTCAAATCTACCTTAAAAAATATCAGATTTTATAGACCATGCATCAGAGAAAAATGTAATTTCTTGGATACCACAAAGGACGAAATCTGAAACAAATAAAAAATCATTTCCAACTATGTATTTATGTTAATATTCTAGCTAAACTGTTGTAAAGGATGGGCTTTTATTTCACTTTCGCAGTTGTTAATCTCATGTCCCGACCTCGAAGACATATTCTTTATTGTTGAGCACGAAAACAATCTAAATAAGCATTGAATTGACTGCTTAAAATTATCTGAAAATTTTTAAACCTGATAAAGTTAAAATCAGAGACCATAAAACAAACCAAATGAAAACCGACCTTGATTTGCAATACTGGAGATTGTTTGTAAATTAAGCTGTTAAGAGAGTCGTCCTAGTCCTTTTTCGGAATCATATTGTAGTTGAACCACTTTTCATGCGCATTTATCAGCACCGGATTCAACTCCTTTTCTGCACACGTCTGCCTCTTTCCGTGATTTTTATTAGCGTAACTCCATTATTGCCAGCAAACTTTTCCCTGCGATTCGATAACTTTTCCATGAATGTGGAAAATTTATTATCCTTCATTGAATCAAACGACCGATGTTCCGCGAAGTGATGGCTTCGATAAGATTCTGTTATTGGCAGGGTTTATCATATACGTGGCCACTAGATACTTATTAATATGCAAATGATGCTCAGTTCAGAAACCTTTATTTTTCTTAGCCTTTTTCAAAGCTTTCTTATTTCTTATCGGAATAGGTTTTACTAAGAAGTCGCAGAAGAATAGATAACGAAAATTACTTCTATAAATGAAAACCAACCCTCATCATGTTCGCGAAACAAAATATGTAACGAATTCGGATAGTCCAAATGATTGAATTCAATCACTAGTACGGGTAATTCAGCGCTTTATCTTCCATGAAGGCACGCACAAGTTGTTCCTTTCTTCCAAAGTAGGTATCCGTTAACTGTAACTGTATGAAGAAAGCATGACACCGCTGTCGATTTGGGATTTCTACGAATCAAAATCAATTTTAAATGATGAACCGTCTATATTTGATTCGGCATTAGTGGCACCGGCAAATCACTTTCGATGGGCCTTTGCGAAGGAGCCGAAAGGATCCTTCTGACAGGTTCGGATACTTCAGTATTGGTCCCAAGTCTATTAAAATGCGAATGCGATAAGAAGTTAAAGTAAAATATGGCACCTCATAGAATTATAATACCCATCGTTTGCCCAACTTGCACATGGTATCCTTCTTGTAATCCAAGTTATGAATAACAATCGCCTGTTGGCACCAAGTGCGACCACGTTTCGGGTATGTACGTCACCAGCCTAGCTCAGTTCGAACTCCTTAATTTGTTGAGACATTGCTTTACATCCGAAACGAGGCAGCTCCAGTATTGGATTTGAATATAAATAGAATTGTCATACGCAGTGCCGTATTACCAGAATTAAAATTGGAAATTCTCCTGTTCCCTATTGGATATGATGATGCGAACCTTCAGTTTGGCAAGAACACACTCTTGATTCCTAAATCCTGCACATATTTACCTGTTCACAGCATTATTCGCATCACTAAATTCAAAAGCCATGCTATATTTGAGTGCCTAGTTCCAAGCAGGCAGTTTCTCATACCCTCAACTGGATAGTGGATATGTTGCTTTACTCATCAAAATGCATGCATGCAATGTTCTATATAATGTAATCCTGTATGCAGTGTCCTATATTCAAGTTATATTACCTTGCCGAGATGATATAACACAAAACATAACATGACAACCATCCTGACTTATTTTGATGGCGAAGAATCGTTCGATTGTGCTAATAGCGGAGCAGCGATTACATTAAGATAGTTGTCGAATCATATAGGGGAACGGTCATGATCAATGGGGGATTGATGATGGAAAATTTATTTTTACCACTTCACAAACATATAACGTTTGATTCTTCATAAAAATTGTAGCAAAAGTTCTCCTGAAAAACTTTGTCGAAGACACCAAGCTCGTAATTCCGTTACCTTTTGGAGATTTTTTACGTTTTATGACAACACTTTAAAAATGGATTTTTCATTATATCTTTTTCATTTTCATATCGATATTTCTTGCATGTTCTAGAAAGTTTTAGATAATATTAAAATATGGAGACGAGCCAGCATCGGGCTGAAAGTCTCCCTAATAAACACAATAAAAAAATATATTATTATACGCCGTTTGGTTGCTATTGTGACTTAAAAACTTGAACAAATAAAAAGTTATAACAGTTTTATTGGATTTTTTAGTCATATTTGATTTAACTGCTACTTGACACCGGGCAAATTGTGGCAGTCAATCTCGTACGCAAAACGAAGTACAAGTAATGGACTTTGAACTGTAGAGTTGTAAGCGAATGTAAGGAATGTTTCATCAAAAACCATTTCCTACTTTGCAAGGTAGAAATCAATCACCCATCACAAGGAGTTGATGAACCAATGCACCATGCGTCTCCATATGCTTGTATGCTTATACATCGAACATGTTCAAAACTTGTTTGTATAAAATGCAATAAATCTACAAAAGTAATGAAATTACGAACTCGCTGTATTCGACAAAGTTTTTCAGGAGAACTTTTGCTACAACTCTCGTGAAGTAATTTCATTACTTTTGGAGATTTATTGCATTTTATATAAACAACCTTCCATGTTGTAAAGTGGAAAAAATATATTTTTCATCTCACTTTTAGGGGGATTGAACATAAGGCTGAATACCTCCAAATAAGCACGTCGACTTACTGATAAAATGTCTCGAAGACGCCATTACGCTAAATCACAAAATAAAGGTACTATTAAATAAAAACGCTAAAACACGATTTTTGCCACTGTGCAGTGAGCACGCGTGTTAGCAAAAAGAAGCGACGAGATTGGTGCTGTATTTCTTTGTTTTGCGATGAGATGAATATATGTTCAGTGAGATGGAAACGGAATAGTTCCCCTATAACACAAATGGAAAGAAAGTATGTTGCTTTTTGAAAAATCATTCAAGTTCCTTTTAAAAATACATGAATCGGGCCAATTTTGAACAGAAAACAAAGCGGGGTATTTATCCCTTACGTACACTTAGTGTGCGAGAAAGACAAAACTTAATAGGGGGATTCACTTGACGGCGTAGGTTGCTGCGTATCTGATTATAGAAATGTTTCACAATCAATCACAAGGGACATATTTCAAATCGCCTATGAAACATTTCTATAAACAGATACACAGCAAACTACGCCGTTAAGTGAATCCCCCTAATATTTTTCTATGGTGAACAACTTAATTCCCATTGCAAAAAAACATCGAAGTGATCAAATCTAGACCAACATTTGAAAAGGGTGTAACAGCCAAAATTTATTCCTTCTGATTCTTCGTCTACATATAGCTATATATGTGGACGAAGAATCAGAAGGAATAAATTTTGGCTGTTACGCCCTTTTTCAAATGTTGGTCTAGAAATGAAGCAGTCCGTGCACGATTTCACTGATGTAAGGATAAAATCAACACTACAAGAGTTACCTAGCAAGCCAAACGCCCTCAAATTGCACTCTTAGCAACATCCTGTGTCCGACGGTATGATGAATATGTACTGGCAATATTATCAACAGCCTTTTGAAGTGCTGTGAGCGTTGATTAGTTTAAAAGCATCCATCACTCATGGGCATGGGGAATGGTTTATCCTGTGTTGTATAAATATAAAGTGAATCCACTACTGGTGCCACCAATAACGAACACATTACTGTTGGCCAGTAAAGATATGGATTTGGCAGCAAAAGCTTTCATCAAAGGTAAATGTGCATTAGACGAGAGTTTGAAATAATCACAGGTGCACCCCAATCAGGTTGTACGCAAATATGGCGTAGGACTACGTAGCTATATGTAATGGATTTTTTTAGTAGTAGCATCCGACCCTGCATTGCTTAGGGATTGGTTGGTAAATGTTCGTTTAGCGTATGTCAGTTGGTTGCATCGAGGCACTCTAGATCCATTTCTATATAATTGTATTGCTTCTCTATCCGATCCACGACTGAAACTTCAGCAACGGAAATTTTCTCACAAGATTCCTACTATCAGTTTTTTTCGTTAGTGATTGGATATGCGCATAACTGAAAATTCATAATTGATTTTAACAAACAACAGAACAGCTGAAATATATTCTGATTTTGAATGAATTCATTGAATTAAAAATTAATTTGGAATACCGAAAAATTGAAAATTTATTTATCTATTTATTGATTTCATTTATTTATTTCATCAACCATAATGTAAACTACATTAAAAAACTTATAACTATGTTCTATTGCAGCGGTTCTCAACCTTTTTCTTGAGAGGTACCCCTTCGAACATAGGCATTAATAGAGGTACCCCTATGTTTTTATGCTTGAATGAAAAGAAAATAAGCTCAACTAATAACATATATGAAAAATGAATCTAGAAACTAACGGGATATATGGTTCTCCATAGAGTTGGTTTAAACTTTCATTACTCCGTAAGTTCATAGATCAAGTTTCCTACAGGACTTTCATGACTATTGGAGCTTTCCGAATCTTTTGAAAGGAGGCTTCCGATCCTCTTGAATGGTGCCTTTCTTGAAAGAAGATTTTGATAGGACGCTTCCAAGCCTCTTGAAATAAGAATTCCGAGCCACTCGAAGGGAGGTTTCCGAGCCTCTTGAAAGGAGGCTGCTGAGCCACTTGAAAAGGGGATTTCAAACCACTAGAAAGGAGGCTTCCGAACTTCTTGGAAGGAAGTTTCCGAGCCTCTCGAAAGGAGACTTTCGGGCTAATTGAAAAGATTTTTACGAGCCTCTTGGAAGAAGGCCTCCAAGCCTCTTAAAAAAACTGTGTAAGCGTCTTGAATAAGCCATCCAAGCCATCCTTTGTCTTGAGTCTTCCGAGCCTCTTAAAAGGAGCCTTGTGAGCCTCTTTGAATAATGTTTCAGAGCATCTTAAAAAGAGCCTCTTGAATGGAGGCTCCCAAGCCACTTAAAATGAGACTTCCAGGTCTCTTGAAAGGAGGCTTCTGGCCTCTTGAAAGGAGGCTTTCGGGCCTCTTGAAAGGAGGCTGGGCCTCTTGAAAGGAGGCTTCTGGCCTCTTGAAAGGAGGCTTCCGGGCCTCTTGAAAGGAGGCTTCTGGCCTCTTGAAAGGAGGCTTCCGGGCCTCTTGAAAGGAGGCTTCTGGGCCTCTTGAAAGGAGGCTTCCGGGCCTCTTGAAAGGAGGCTTCCGGGCCTCTTGAAAGGAGGCTTCCGGGCCTCTTGAAAGGAGGCTTCCGGGCCTCTTGAAAGGAGGCTTCCGGGCCTCTTGAAAGGAGGCTTCCGGGCCTCTTGAAAGGAGGCTTCCAGGCCTCTTGAAAGGAGGCTGGGCCCTCTTGAAAGGAGGCCTCCGGGCCTTTTGAATGGGGGCTGCTGGGCCCCTTGAAAGGAGGCTTCCGGGCATAATGAAAGGAGGCTTCCAGTCCTTTTGAAAGGAGGCTTCCGGGCCTCTTGAAAGGAGGCTTCCGGGCCTCTTGAAAGGAGGCTTCCGGGCCTCTTGAGAGGAGGCTTCCGGGCCTCTTGAGAGGAGGCTTCCGGGCCTCTTCAAAGATGGCTTCCGGGCATCCTGAAAGGAGGCTTCCGGCCTCTTGAAAGGAGGCTTCCGGGCCTCTTGAAAGAAGGCTTCCGGGCCTCTTGAATGCAGGCTTCCGGGCCTTTTGAAAGCAGGCTTCCGGGGCCTCTTGAAAACAGGCTTCGGGCCTCTTGAAACAGGCTTCCGGGCCTCTTGAAAACAGGCTACTGGCCTCTTGAAAGGAGGCTTCAGGCCTCTTGAAAGGAGGCTTCCGGGCCTCTTGAAAGGAGGCTTCCGGCCTCTTGAAAGGAGGCCTGGGCCTCTTGAAAGGAGGCTTCAGGCCTCTTGAAAGGAGGCTTCAGGCCTCTTGAAAGGAGGCTTCCGGGCCTCTTGAAAGGAGGCTTCCGGGCCTCTTGAAAGGAGGCTTCCGGGCCTCTTGAAAGGAGGCTGGGCCCTCTTGAAAGGAGGCTTCGGGCCTCTTGAAAGAAGGCTTCTGGGCCTCTTGAAAGGAGGCTTCCTGGTCTCTTAAAAGGAGGCTTCCGGGCCTCTTGAAAGGAGGCCTGGGCCTCTTGAAAGGAGGTTTCGGGCCTCTTGAAAGGAGGCTTCAGGCCTCTTGAAAGGAGGCCTGGGCCTCTTGAAAGGAGGCTTCGGGCCTCTTGAAAGGAGGCTTCCGGGCCTCTTGAAAGGAGGCTTCCGGGCCTCTTGAAAGGAGGCCTGGCCTCTTGAAAGGAGGCTTCCGGGCCTCTTGAAAGGAGGCTTCCTGGGCCTCTTGAAAGGAGGCTTCGGGCCTCTTGAAAGGAGGCTTCCTGGCCTCTTGAAAGGAGGCTTCCGGGCCTCTTGAAAGGAGGCTTCCGGGCCGCTAGAAAGGAGGCTTCCGGCCTCTTGAAAGGAGGCTTCGGGCCTCTTGAAAGGAGGCTTCCGGGCCTCTTGAAAGGAGGCTTCCGGGCCTCTTGAAAGGAGGGCTTCTGGGCATCTTGAAGGGTGGCTTCCGGGCCTCTTGAAAGGAGGCTTCCGGCCCTCTTGAAAGGAGGCTTCCGGGCCTCTTGAAAGGAGGCTCCTGGGCCTCTTGAAAGGAGGCTCCTGGCCTCTTGAAAGGAGGCTTCCGGGCCTCTTGAAAGGAGGCCTGGGCCTCTTGAAAGGAGGCCTGGGCCTCTTGAAAGGAGGCCTGGGCCTCTTGAAAGGAGGCTTCTGGGCCTCTTGAAAGAGACTTCCAGGTCTCTTGAAAGGAGGCTTCCGGGCCGGCCTCTTGAAAGGAGGCTTCCGGGCCGGCCTCTTGAAAAGAGGCTTTCGGGTCTCTTGAAAGGAGGCTTCCGGGCATCTTGAAAGGAGGCTTCCGAGCCTCTTGAAAGGAGGCTTGGGCCTCTTGAAAGGAGGCTTCTGGCCTCTTGAAAGGAGGCTTCGGGCCTCTTGAAAGGAGGCTTCCGGGCCTCTTGAAAGGAGGCTCTGGCCTCTTGAAAGGAGGCTTCCGGGCCTCTTGAAAGGAGGCTTCCGGCCCTCTTGAAAGGAGGCTTCCGGGCCTCTTGAAAGGAGGCTTCCGGGCCTCTTGAAAGGAGGCTTCCGGGCCTCTTGAAAGGAGGCTTCGGGCCTCTTGAAAGGAGGCCTGGGCCTCTTGAAAGGAGGCCTGGGCCTCTTGAAAGGAGGCTTCCGGGCCTCTTGAAAGGAGGCTTCCGGGCCTCTTGAAAGGAGGCTTCCGGGCCTCTTGAAAGAAGGCTTCCGGGCCTCTTGAGAGGAGGCTTCCGGGCCTCTTGAGAGGAGGCTTCCGGGCCTCTTGAGAGGAGGCTTCCGGGCCTCTTGAAAGAAGGCTTCCGGGCATCCTGAAAGGAGGCTTCCGGCCTCTTGAAAGGAGGCTTCCGGGCCTCTTGAAAGAAGGCTTCCGGGCCTCTTGAATGCAGGCTTCCGGGCCTTTTGAAAGCAGGCTTCCGGGCCTCTTGAAAACAGGCCTCCGAGCCTCTTGATAACAGGTTTCTGGGCCTCTTGATAACAGGCTTCTGGGCCTCTTGAAAGGAGGTTTCCGGGCCTCTTGAAAGGAGGCTCTGGGCCTCTTGAAAGGAGGCTTCTGGCCTCTTGAAAGGAGGTTCCGGGCCTCTTGAAAGGAGGTTTCCGAGCCTCTTGAAAGGAGGCTTCCGGGCTTCTTGAAAGGAGGCTTCAGGGCCTCTTGAAAGGAGGCTTCCTGGCCTCTTGAAAGGAGGCTTCCTGGCCTCTTGAAAGGAGGCTTCCGGGCCTCTTGAAAGGAGGCTTCAGGCCTCTTGAAAGGAGGCTTCCGGGCCTCTTGAAAGGAGGCCTGGGCCTCTTGAAAGGAGGCTTGGGCCTCTTGAAAGGAGGCTTCCGGGCCTCTTGAAAGGAGGCTTCCGGGCCTCTTGAAAGGAGGCTTCCGGGCCTCTTGAAAGGAGGCTTCCGGGCCTCTTGAAAGGAGGCTTCCGGCCTCTTGAAAGGAGGCTTCTGGCCTCTTGAAAGGAGGCTTCCGGGCCTCTTGAAAGGCTTCCAGGCTCTTGAAAGAGCTGGGCCTCTTGAAAGGAGGCTTCCGGGCCTCTTGAAAGGAGGCTTCCGGGCCTCTTGAAAGGAGGCTTCCGGGCCTCTTGAAAGGAGGCTTCCGGGCCTCTTGAAAGGAGGCTTCCGGGCCTCTTGAAAGGAGGCTTCCGGGCCTCTTGAAAGGAGGCTTCCGGGCCTCTTGAAAGGAGGCCTGGCCTCTTGAAAGGAGGCTTCCGGGCCTCTTGAAAGGAGGCCTGGGCCTCTTGAAAGGAGGCTTCCGGCCTCTTGAAAGGAGGCTTCCGGGCCTCTTGAAAGGAGGCTTCCGGGCCTCTTGAAAGGAGGCTTCCGGGCCTCTTGAAAGGAGGCTTCTGGGCCTCTTGAAAGGAGGCTTCCGGGCCTCTTGAAAGGAGGCTTCCGGGCCTCTTGAAAGGAGGCTTCCGGGCCTCTTGAAAGGAGGCTTCCTGGCCTCTTGAAAGGAGGCTTCCGGGCCTCTTGAAAGGAGGCTTCGGGCCTCTTGAAAGGAGGCTTCCGGGCCTCTTGAAAGGAGGCTTCCGGGCCTCTTGAAAGGAGGCTCAGGTCTCTTTGAAAGGAGGTTTCCGGTCTCTCTTGAAAGGAGGTTTCCGGGCCTCTTGAAAGGAGGTTTCCTGGCCTCTTGAAAGGAGGCTTCGGGCCTCTTGAAAGGAGGCTTCCGGGCCTCTTGAAAGGAGGCTTCTGGGCCTCTTGAAAGGAGGCTTCTGGGCCTCTTGAAAGGAGGCTTCCTGGCCTCTTGAAAGGAGGCTTCCGGGCCTCTTGAAAGGAGGCCTGGCCTCTTGAAAGGAGGCCTGGGCCTCTTGAAAGGAGGCTTCCGGGCCTCTTGAAAGGAGGCTTCCGGGCCTCTTGAAAGGAGGCTTCCGGGCCTCTTGAAAGGAGGCCTGGGCCTCTTGAAAGGAGGCTTCCGGGCCTCTTGAAAGGAGGCTTCCGGGCCTCTTGAAAGGAGGCTTCCGGGCCTCTTGAAAGGAGGCTTGGGCCTCTTGAAAGGAGGCTTCCGGGCCTCTTGAAAGGAGGCCTGGGCCCTCTTGAAAGGAGGCCTGGCCTTGAAAGGAGGCCTGGGCCTCTTGAGAGGAGGCTTCCGGGCCTCTTGAGAGGAGGCCTGGGCCTCTTGAGAGGAGGCCTGGGCCTCTTGAGAGGAGGCTTCCGGGCCTCTTGAGAGGAGGCTTCCGGGCCTCTTGAGATGAGGCTTCCGGGTCTCTTGAAAGAAATCTTCCGATAATCTTGAAAGGAGGCTTCCGGGCCTCTTGAAAGGAGGCTTCCGGGCCTCTTGAAAGGAGGCTTCGAGGCCTCTTGAAAGGAGGCTTACGGGCCTCTTGAAAGGAGGCTTACGGGCCTCTTGAAAGGAGGCTTACGGGCCTCTTGAAAGGAGGCTTACGGGCCTCTTGAAAGGAGGCTTACGGGCCTCTTGAAAGGAGGCTTCCGGGCCTCTTGAAAGGAGGCTTCCGGGCCTCTTGAAAGGAGGCTTCCGGGCCTCTTGAAAGGAGGCCTGGGCCTCTTGAAAGGAGGCTTCCGGGCCTCTTGAAAGGAGGCTTCCGGGCCTCTTGAAAGGAGGCTTGGGCCTCTTGAAAGGAGGCTTCCGGGCCTCTTGAAAGGAGGCTTCCGGGCCTCTTGAAAGGAGGCTTGGGCCTCTTGAAAGGAGGCTTCCGGGCCTCTTGAAAGGAGGCTTCTGGGCCTCTTGAAAGGAGGCTTCCTGGCCTCTTGAAAGGAGGCTTCCGGGCCTCTTGAAAGGAGGCTTCCGGGCCTCTTGAAAGGAGGCTTCCGGGCCTCTTGAAAGGAGGCTTCCGGGCCTCTTGAAAGGAGGCTTCCGGGCCTCTTGAAAGGAGGCTTCCGGGCCTCTTGAAAGGAGGCTTCCGGGCCTCTTGAAAGGAGGCTTCCGGGCCTCTTGAAAGGAGGCTTCCGGCCTCTTGAAAGGAGGCTTCCGGCCTCTTGAAAGGAGGCTTCCGGGCCTCTTGAAAGGAGGCTTCCGGGCCTCTTGAAAGGAGGCTTCCGGGCCTCTTGAAAGGAGGCTTCCGGGCCTCTTGAAAGGAGGCTTCCGGGCCTCTTGAAAGGAGGCTTCAGGGCCTCTTGAAAGGAGGCTTCCGGGCCTCTTGAAAGGAGGCTTCCAGTCCTCTTGAAAGATGGCTTCCGGCCTCTTGAAAGGAGGCTTCCGGGCCTCTTGAAAGGAGGCTTCCGGGCCTCTTGAAAGGAGGCTTCCGGGCCTCTTGAAAGGAGGCTTACGGGCCTCTTGAAAGGAGGCTTACGGGCCTCTTGAAAGGAGGCTTACGGGCCTCTTGAAAGGAGGCTTACGGGCCTCTTGAAAGGAGGCTTACGGGCCTCTTGAAAGGAGGCTTACGGGCCTCTTGAAAGGAGGCTTACGGGCCTCTTGAAAGGAGGCTTACGGGCCTCTTGAAAGGAGGCTTCCGGGCCTCTTGAAAGGAGGCTTCCGGGCCTCTTGAAAGGAGGCTTCCGGGCCTCTTGAAAGGAGGCTTCCGGGCCTCTTGAAAGGAGGCTTCCGGGCCTCTTGAAAGGAGGCTTCCGGGCCTCTTGAAAGGAGGCTTCCGGGCCTCTTGAAAGGAGGCTTCCGGGCCTCTTGAAAGGATGCTTTCGGGCCTCTTGAAAGGATTCTTTCGGGCCTCTTGAAAGGAGGCTTCCGAGCTTCTTGAAGGGAGGTTCTAGGGCCTCTTGAAAGGAGGCTTCCGGACCTCTTGAAAGGATGCTTTCGGGCCTCTTGAAAGGAGGTTTTCGGGCCTCTTGAAAGGATGCTTTCGGGCCTCTTGAAAGGAGGCTTCCGGGCCTCTTGAAAGGAGGCTTCCGGGCCTCTTGAAAGGAGGCTTCCGGGCCTCTTGAAAGGAGGCTTCCGGGCCTCTTGAAAGGAGGCTTCCGGGCCTCTTGAAAGGAGGCTTCCGGGCCTCTTGAAAGGAGGCTTCCGGGCCTCTTGAAAGGAGGCTTCCGGGCCTCTTGACAGGAGGCTTCCGGGCCTCTTGAAAGAAGGCTTCCGAGCCTCTTGAATGAAGGCTTTCAAGCTTCTTGAAAGGAGGCTTCAATACCTCTTTGAAGGAGTCCTAAGAGCCTATTGAAAGAGGCGGGCGTCTTGAAAGGAGGCTTCCCGGTCTCTTGAAAGGAGGCTGCCGGGCGTCTTGAAAGGAGTCTTCCGGGTCTCTTGAAAGGAGGCTTCCGGGCCTCTTGAAAGGAGGCTTCCGGGCCTCTTGAAAGGAGGCTTCCGGGTCTCTTGAAAGGAGGCTTCCTAGCCTCTTGGAAGGGGGCTTCGTAGCATCTTGAAAGGAGGCTTCCGAGCCTCTTGGAAGGAGGCTTCCGAGCCTCTTAGAAGGAGGCTTCCTAGCCTCTTGAAAGAAAACTTCCTAGCCTCTTGAATGGAGGTTTTCTAGCTTCTTGAAAGGAGGCTTCAATACCTCTTTGAAGGAGTCCTAAGAGCCTATTGAAAGAGGCTTCCGAGCCTCTTGAAAGGAAGCTTCCGAGCCTTCTAAAAGGAGGCTACTGAGCCTCTTGAAAGAAAGATTCCGAGTCTCTTGAAAAGAGGCATCCGGGGAAGAGGCATCCGAGCCTCTTGAAAGTTGGCTTCCGAGTTGCTTGGAAGAAGGTTCCGAGAAGCATAGAAGGATGCTTTCAACCCTCTTGCAAAAAAGCAACAACATTATCAACTCGGACATTTTATTCAACATTTTGCTTCGATCAGGTAGATTGCACCAGTGCTGTCATGGTGGTTACTCCAAGTTACTCACTGAGTAACCAGCTCTCGGGACCAAAAAAAAAAATTTTTTTTGCCCTCTTTTCACCGAAACGAAAAATAATTTTCTTCTGAAAAATTGTCCGCTCTCTAAGATCGCTTTTACTGCTCCTACCATTCTGAAATCGTTCCCCCTTATATTCTCCATGTATCCTATTCGGGATTCCCGCTCCCCTAGAACGTATTATTCGAACATTTTGCTCCCCCGTAGATTTTGAAATATGTCCTCTGCAGGATCTCCGCCCTCCTATACGAATCCCTCTAACTGATTTGCGCCTCCTTAGATTAAAAAAAAGTCCTCTACGGGATCTAGAACGTATTATTTGAACTTTTTTGCGCCCCCGTAGAATTTATTTAAATATCTCCGCCCTCCTATACGTATTCCTCTAACTTTTTTTGCGCCCCCGTAGATTTCAAAATATGTCCTCTACGGGATTTCCGCTCCCCAAAAACGTATTACTCGAACTGTTAGCGCCCCTGTAGATTTAAAAATATGTCCTCGGCAGGATCTCCGCCCTCCCATACGTGATCCTCTAACTTTTTTTGCGCCCCTGCAGATTTAAAAACATGTCCTCCACGGGATTTCCGCTCTCCTAGAACGTATTATTAGAACTTTTTTTCGCCCCCGTGGATTTAGAAATATGTCCTCTGTAGGATTTCCACCCCTATATGTATTACTCTAACTTTTTTGCGCCCCCTTAGATTTCAAAATATGTCCTCTATGGGATTTCTGCTCTCTTAAAACGTATTTTTCGAACTGTTTGCGCCCCCGTACATTTTGAAATATTTCCTCTACAGGATCTCCGCCCTCCTATACTTATTTCTCTAACTTTTTTGCGGCCCTTAGAAATCAAAATATGTTCTCTACGGAATTTCCGCTCCCCTAGAACGTATCATTCAAACTTTTTTGCGCCCCCCGTGGATTTAGAAATATGTACTCTGAAGGACCTCCGCCCTCCGATACGAATTTCTCTATTTTGTGCCCCTGTAGATTTTGAAATATGTCCTCTGTAGGATCTCCGCCCTCCTATATGTATTCCTCTAACTGATTTGCGCCTCGTTTTCCGTATTGTTCGAACGTTTTTGCGCCCCCGAGGATTTAGAAATATATCCTCTGCAGAATCTCCGCCATCCTATACGTATTCCTCTAACTTTTTTGCGCCCCCTAAGATTTCAAAATATGTCCTCCACGGGATTTCCGCTCCCCTAAAACGTATTATTCGAACTGTTTGCGCCCCCGTAGATTTAGAAATATGTCCTCTGCAGGATCTCCATCCTCCTATAAGTGTTCCTCTAACTTTTTTTTGCGCCCTGGTAGAATTAAAAAAAATTGTCCGCTTCGGGATTTCCACCCCCTAGAACGTATCATTCAAACTTTTTTGCGCCCCGTACATTTAGAAATGTGTACTCTGAAGGATCTCCGCCCTCCTATATGTATTCCTCTTACTTTTTTGCACCCTGTAGATTTTAAAAAAATTGTCAGCTTCGGGATATCCGCCCCCTAGAACGTATTATTAGAACTTTTTTGCGCCCCTTAGAATTCAAAATATGTCCTCTACGGGATATCCGCTCCCCTGAAACGTATTATTCGGACTGTTTGCGCCCCCGTAGATTTAGAAATATCTCCTCTGAAGGATCTCCGCCCTCCTATACGTGTTCCTTTAACTTTTTTTGCGCCCCTGTAGATTTAAAAAAAATTGTCCGCTTCGGGATTTCCGCCCCATAAAATGTATTATTCGAACATTATTGCGCCCTCATTAATTTAGAAATATGCCCTCTGCTGGATCTCCGCCCTCCTATATGTATTCCTCTTACTTTTTTTGCGCCCTGTAGATTTTAAGAACATTTTTCGCTTCGGGATTTCCGCCCCCTAGAACGTATTATTCGTACTTTTTTGCGCCCCCGTGGATATGAAAATATGTCCTCTGCAGGTCTCCGCCCTTCTATACGAATTTCTTCAACTTTTTTGCGCCCCCGTAGATTTCAAAATATGTCCTCTACGGGATTTCCGCTACCCTGGAACGTATTATTCAAACTTTTTTGCGCCCCCGTGGATTTAGAAATATGTCCTCTGCACCCTCCTATAGGTGTTCCTCTAACTTTTTTTTGTGCTCTGGTAGAATTAAAAAAAAAATGTCCGCTTTGGGATTTCCGCCCCCGAGAACGTATTATTCAAACTTTTTTGCGCCCCCGTAGAATTAGAAATATGACGTCTGCATGATCTCTGCCCTCCTATATGTATTCCTCTTACTTTTTTGCGCCCTGTAGATTTTAAAAAAATGGTCAGCTTCGGGATATCCGCCCCCTAGAACGTATTATTCGAATTTTTTTGCGCCCCCGTAGATTTCAAAATATGTCCTCTACGGGATTTTCGCTCCCCTAAAACGTATTATTCGAACTCTTTGCGCCCCGTAGATTTAGAAATATGTCCTCTGAAGGATCTCCGCCCTCCTATACGTGTTCCTCTAACATTTTTTGCGCCCCTGTAGATTTAAAAAAATGTCCGCTTCGGGATTTCCGCCCCATAAAATGTATTATTCGAACATTATTGCGCCCTCATTAATTTAGAAATATGCCCTCTGCTGGATCTCCGCCCTCCTATATGTATTCCTCTTACTTTTTTTGCGCCCTGTAGATTTTAGGAAAATTTTCCGCTTCGGGGTTTCCGCTCCCTTGAACGTATTATTCGAACTTTTTTGCGCCCTCGTGGATATGAAAATATGTCCTCTGCAGGATCTCCGCCCTCCTATACGAATTTCTTCAACTTTTTTGCGCCCCCGTAAATTTAAAATATGTCCTCTACGGGATTTCCGCTACCCTAGAACGTATTATTCAAACTTTTTTGCGCCCCGTGGATTTAGGAATATGTCCTCTGCTGGATCTCCACCCTCCTATACGTATTCCTCTAATTTATTTGCGCCCCCTAAGATTTCAAAATATGTCCGCTACGGGATTTCCGCTCCCCTAGAACTTTTCAAGCCCCCATAGATTTAGAAATATGTCCTCCGCCCTCCTATACTTATTCCTCTAACTTTTTTTTTTGCGCAACTGTTGATATAAAAAAAATCCGCTTCCGATTTCCGTATTGCTCAAACTTTTTTGCGCCCCCGAGGATTTAGAAATGTATCCTCTGCAGAATCTCCGCCATCCTATACGTATTCCTCTAACTTTTTTGCGCCCCCTAAGATTTCAAAATATGTCCTCCACGGGATTTCCGCTCCCCTAAAACTTATTATTCGAACTGTTTGCGCCCCCGTAGATTTAGAAATATGTCCTCTGCACCCTCCTATAGGTGTTCCTCTAACTTTTTTTTGTGCCCTGGTAGAATTAAAAAAAATGTCCGCTTTGGAATTTCCGCCCCCGAGAACGCATTATTCAAACTTTTTAGCGCCCCCGTAGAATTAGAAATATGTCCTCTGCATGATCTCTGCCCTCCTGTATGTATTCCTCTTACTTTTTTGCGCCCTGTAGATTTTAAAAAAATTGCCAGCTTCGGAATATCCGCCCCCTAGAACGTATTATTCGAACTTTTTTGCGCCCCCGTAGATTTCAAAATATGTCCTCTACGGGATTTCCGCTCCCCTCAAACGTATTATTCGAATTTTTTGCGCCCCCGTAGATTTAGAAATATGTCCTCTGAAGGATCTCCGCCCTCCTATACGTGTTCCTTTAACTTTTTTTGCGCCCCTGTAGATTCAAAAAAGTTGTCCGCTGATTTCCTCCCATAAAATGTATTATTCGAACATTATTGCGCCCTCATTAATTTAGAAATATGCCCTCTGCTGGATCTCCGCCCTCCTATATGTATTCCTCTTACTTTTTTGCGCCCAGTAGATTTTAAGAAAATTTTCCGTTTCAGGATTTCCGCCCCCTTGAACGTATTATTCGAACTTTTTGCCCCCGTGGATATGAAAATATGTCCTCTGCAGGATCTCCGCCCTCCTATACGAATTTCTTCAACTTTTTTGCGCCCCCGTAGATTTCAAAATTTGTCCTCTACGGGATTTCCGCTCCCCTAGAACGTATTATTTAAACTTTTTGCGCCCCGTGGATTTAGAAATATGTCCTCTGTAGGATTTCCGCCCTCCTATATGAATTCCTCTAACTTTTTTGCGCCCCTGTAGATTAAAAAAAATAATTCTCTGGAGGATTTCCGCTCCCCTAAAACATATTATTCTAATGATTAATTATTTTATTATTTTAGAGCGTCTTAGGAAATGGTACAAGGTTAAAAGACTATAATAGTCTTTTAATATTATTCTAACTTTTGCGCCCCTTGGATTTAGAAATATGTCCTCTATAAGATCTTCGCTCTCCTATACGAATTCCTCTATTTTGCGCCCCATAGATTTTGAAAAATGTCCTCTGCAGGATCTCCACCTTCCTATACGTTAGATCTGTTCACCATTTTCAAAAGTATTTCAGATTCAAAGTGCCACCGCTCTATTTCAATGAGTATCTTTAATGGAGTCTCCTGATCAATTTTCAGCCAAATCCATGGAGATTTAGAGGTGCATCAAACGAGATTTGTGATTTTTCAGACTTTTTCGTAAAAATATCATCTGAACGCATCAATTTAACTCCACCTAATAAAAGGATTAGTCGGTGATAGCTTCTTTAGACTATTATCTACCACTTTGTCATTGATACTAAGATGGTTAGAGGGCTTATTCTATGACTTTTTATTAGATTTAGCTGAAAAAAATGCCTTAAACCAGAAAAATAATTTTAGCCCTCCTACACGCATTCCTCTAACTTTTTTGCTCCCCTTAGTTTTAAAAAGTGCCTTTAAAAATATGTCCTCTACGGGATTTCCGCTCCCCTAGAACGTATTATTCACACTTTCTTTTGCGCCCCCGTGGATTTAGAAATATTTCCTCTATAGGATCTCCGCCCTCCTATATGAATTCCTCTATTTTGCGCCTCCGTAGATGTTCAAACCAACAGGGAACCATGCGCTCCCCTAGAACGTATTATTCAAACTTTTTGCGTCCTCTTTGATTTAGAAATATGTCCTTTGCTGGATCTCCGCCTCCCTATACGAATTCCTCCATTTTGCGTAGATTTTGAAATATGTCATCTGCAGGATTCCTCTAAATTTTTGTGCCCTGTAGATTTAAAAAATGTCCGCTCCGGGATTTCCGCCCTTGGAACGTATTATTCGAACTTTTTGCGCCCCGTGGATTTAGAAATATGTACTCTGCAGGATCTCCGCCCTCCTATACGTATTCCTCTAACTTTCTTGCGCTATCTTAGATTTCAAAATATGTCCTCTACGGGATTTCCGCTCCCCTAGAACGTATTACTCAAACTTTTTTGCGCCCCCGTGGATTTAGAAATATGTCCTCTGTAGGATCTCCGCCCTCCTATATGTATTCCTCTAACTAACTTGCGCCTCCTTAGATTTAAAAATATGTCCTCTATGGGATTACCCTTTGCAGGATCTCCTATACGTATGTTCTGGGCTGCAAGAATCAGCGAAAAATGCATCCGGAAGATTTTGTTTACAAATTACAGGGGAAACATCCGGAAAGCAGCGGGAATGCTTCCGGACGCGTTCGTTTCATAATGGTACGCTTCGAATCAACAATCCCCAGCATTCAGAGGCTGTTCCAATACGGGAACCAAGCGAAATGTTTGTTCCGGGATCCGAGAATCAGCGAAAAATTTATCCGGAAGATTTTGTTTACAAATTACGGGGGAAACATCCGGAAAGCAGCGGGAATGCTTCCGGACGCGTTCGTTTCATAATGGTACGCTTCGAATCAACAATCCCCAGCATTCAGAGGCTGTTCCAATACGGGAACCAAGCGAAATGTTTGTTCCGGGATGCGAGAATCAGCGAAAAATGCATCCGGAAGATTTTGTTTACAAATTACGGGGGAAACATCCGGAAAGCAGCGGGAATGCTTCCGGACGCGTTCGTTTCATGATGGTACGCTTCGAATCAACAATCCCTAGCATTCATAGGCCATTCCAATGCGGGAACCATGCGATCTGTATGTTCCGGGCTGCGAGATTCAGCGAAAAATGCATCCGGAAGATTTTGTTTACAAAATACTGGTGAAACATCCGGAAAGCAGCGGGAATGCTTCCGGACACGTTCGTTTCATGATGGTACGCTTCGAATCAACAATCCCCAGCATTCATAGGCCATTTCAATGCGGGAACCATGCGATCTGTGTGTTCCGGGCTGCGAGATTCAGCGAAAAATGCATCCGGAAGATTTTGTTTACAAATTACGGGGGAAACATCCGGAAAGCAGCGGGAATGCTTCCGGACGCGTTCGTTTCATAATGGTACGCTTCGAATCAACAATCCCCAGCATTCAGAGGCTGTTCCAATGCGGGAACCAAGCGAAATGTATGTTCCGGGCTGCGAGATTCAGCGAAAAATGCATCCGGAAGATTTTGTTTACAAATTACGGGGGAAACATCCGGAAAGCAGCGGGAATGCTTCCGGACGCGTTCGTTTCATGATGGTACGCTTCAAATCAACAATCCCCAGCATTCATAGGCCATTCCAATGCGGGAACCATGCGATCTGTGTGTTCCGGGCTGCGAGATTCAGCGAAAAATGCATCCGGAAGATTTTGTTTACAAATTACGGGGGAAACATCCGGAAAGCAGCGGGAATGCTTCCGGACGCGTTCGTTTCATAATGGTACGCTTCGAATCAACAATCCCCAGCATTCAGAGGCTGTTCCAATACGGGAACCAAGCGAAATGTTTGTTCCGGGATGCGAGAATCAGCGAAAAATGCATCCGGAAGATTTTGTTTACAAATTACGGGGGAAACCTCCCGAAACCAGCTGCAATGCTTCCGGACGCGTTCGTTTCATGATGGTACGCTTCGAATCAACAATCCCTAGCATTCATAGGCCATTCCAATGCGGGAACCATGCGATCTGTGTGTTCCGGGCTGCGAGATTCAGCGAAAATGCATCCGGAAGATTTTGTTTACAAATTACGGAGGAAACATCCGGAAAGCAGCGGAATGCTTCCGGACGCGTTCGTTTCATGATGGTACGCTTCAAATCAACAATCCCCAGCATTCATAGGCCATTCCAATGCGGGAACCATGCGATCTGTGTGTTCCGGGGTGCGAGATTCAGCGAAAAATGCATCCGGAAGATTTTGTTTACAAATTACGGGGGAAACATCCGGAAAGCAGCGGGAATGCTTCCGGGCGCGTTCGTTTCATAATGGTACGCTTCGAATCAACAATCCCCAGCATTCAGAGGCTGTTCCAATACGGGAACCAAGCGAAATGTTTGTTCCGGGATGCGAGAATCAGCGAAAAATGCATCCGGAAGATTTTGTTTACAAATTACGGGGGAAACATCCGGAATGCAGCGGGAATGCTTCCGGACGCGTTCGTTTCATGATAGTACGCTTCGAATCAACAATCCCCAGCATTCATAGGCCATTCCAATGCGGAAACCATGCGATCTGTGTGTTCCGGGCTGCGAGAATCAGCGAAAAATGCATCCGGAAGATTTTGTTTACAAATTACGGGGGAAACATCCGGAAAGCAGCGGGAATGCTTCCGGACGCGTTCGTTTCATAATGGTACGCTTCGAATCAACAATCCCCAGCATTCAGAGGCTGTTCCAATACGGGAACCAAGCGAAATGTTTGTTCCGGGATGCGAGAATCAGCGAAAAATGCATCCGGAAGATTTTGTTTACAAATTACGGGGGAAACATCCGGAAAGCAGCGGGAATGCTTCCGGACGCGTTCGTTTCATAATGGTACGCTTCGAATCAACAATCCCCAGCATTCAGAGGCTGTTCCAATGCGGGAACCAAGCGAAATGTTTGTTCCGGGATGCGAGAATCAGCGAAAAATGCATCCGGAAGATTTTGTTTACAAATTACGGGGGAAACATCCGGAAAGCAGCGGGAATGCTTCCGGACGCGTTCGTTTCATGATGGTACGCTTCGAATCAACAATCCCTAGCATTCATAGGCCATTCCAATGCGGGAACCATGCGATCTGTGTGTTCCGGGCTGCGAGATTCAGCGAAAAATGCATCCGGAAGATTTTGTTTACAAAATACTGGGGAAACATCCGGAAAGCAGCGGGAATGCTTCCGGACACGTTCGTTTCATGATGGTACGCTTCGAATCAACAATCCCCAGCATTTATAGGCCATTCCAATGCAGGAACCATGCGATCTGTGTGTTCCGGGCTGCGAGATTCAGCGAAAATGCATTTGGAAGATTTTGTTTACAAATTAGGGGAAACGTCCGGAAAGCAGCGGGAATGCTTCCGGACGCGTTCGTTTCATAATGGTACGCTTCGAATCAACAATCCCCAGCATTCAGAGGCTATTCCAATGCGGGAACCATGCGATCTGTATGTTCCGGGCTGCTAAATTCAGCGAAAAATGCATCCGGAAGATTTTGTTTACAAATGACGGGGGAAACATCCGGAACGCAGCGGAATGCTTCCGGACGCGTTCGTTTCATGATGGTACGCTTCGAATCAACAATCCCTAGCATTCATAGGCTATTCCAATGCAGGAACCATGCAATCTGTGTGTTCCGGGCTGCGAGATTCAGCGAAAAATGCATCCGGAAGATTTTGTTTACAAATTACGGGGGAAACATCCGGAAAGCAGCGGGAATGCTTCCGGACGAGTTCATTTCATGATGGTACGCTTCAAATCAACAATCCCCAGCATTCATAGGCCATTCCAATGCGGGAACCATGCGATCTGTGTGTTCCGGGCTGCGAGATTCAGCGAAAAATGCATCCGGAAGATTTTGTTTACAAATTACGGGGGAAACATTCGGAAAGCAGCGGGAATGCTTCCGGACGCGTTCGTTTCATAATGGTACGCTTCGAATCAACAATCCCCAGCATTCAGAGGCTGTTCCAATACGGGAACCAAGCGAAATGTTTGTTCCGGGATGCGAGAATCAGCGAAAATGCATCCGGAAGATTTTGTTTACAAATTACGGGAAACATCCGGAATGCAGCGGGAATGCTTCCGGACGCGTTCGTTTCATAATGGTACGCTTCGAATCGACAATCCCCGGCATGCGGAGGCTGTTCCAATACGGGAACCAAGCGGAATGTTTGTTCCGGGATGCGAGAATCAGCGAAAAATGCATCCGGAAGATTTTGTTTACAAATCACAGGGGGAAACATCCAGAAAGCAGCGGGAATGCTTTCGGACGCGTTCGTTTCATAAGGGTTCATTCACAAATTACATAACGCGAAATTTGACCATTTTCAACCCCCCCCCACCCCCTCGCCACGGCTTTTGTTTGAAAGGATTTTGGAATTTGTAAGGGCCATAACGGTCTTGCAGGTACCCTCCCACCCCCTAAAGTGTTATGTAATTTGTGAACGGGCCCTAATGGTACGCTTCGAATCAACAATCCCCAGCATTCAGAGGCTGTTCCAATGCGGGAACCATGCGATCTGTATGTTCCGGGATGCGAGATTCAACGAAAAATGCATCCGGAAGATTTTGTTTACAAATTACGGGGGAAACATCCGGAAAGCAGCGGGAATGCTTCCGGGCGCGTTCGTTTCATAATGATACGCTTCGAATCAACAATCCCCAGCATTCAGAGGCTGTTCCAATACGGGAACCATGCGATCTGTGTGTTCCGGGCTGCGAGATTCAGCGAAAAATGCATCCGGAAGATTTTGTTTACAAATCACGGGGGAAACATCCGGAAAGCAGCGGGAATGCTTTCGGACGCGTTCGTTTCATAATGGTACGCTTCGAATCAACAATCCCCAGCATTAAGAGGCTGTTCCAATGCGGGAACCAAGCGAAATGTTTGTTCCGGGATGCGAGAATCAGCGAAAAATGCATCCGGAAGATTTTGTTTACAAATCACAGGGGAAAACATCCGGAAATACGGGAACCAAGCGGAATGTTTGTTCCGGGATGCGAGAATCAGCGAAAAATGCATCCGGAAGATTTTGTTTACAAATCACTTCTGGAAACATCCAGAAAGCAGCGGGAATGCTTCCGGACGCGTTCGTTTCATAATGGTTCGCTTCGAATGAATGATCCTCAGCATTCAGAGGCTGTTCCAATGCGGGAATCAAGCGAAATGTTTGTTCCGGGATGCGAGAATCAGCGAAAAATGCATTCGGAAGATTTAGTTTAGAAATTACAGGGGAAACATGAGGAAAGTAGCAGGAATGCTTAATTATGTTTAATTATTTTTGGATTGAGCGCTCGTCGGATTCCATGAGGGCGGTCGCAGTATCATTTTGAGTTCAATTCGGTTGCTTGATATGAGTTCAATATGGTAGCACTTATGTGATGATAGTGGATTGAGCGCTCGTCTGAGTCCATGAGAGGGGCGCAGTAGCATTCTGAGCTCAATTTGATTGTTTTAACGAGATAGTAGAATGAGCGCTCGTCTGCGGACGGGCGCAGTGTCGATATGAGTTCAATATGGTTGAACTCATGTGATTATAGTGAATTGAGCGCTCGTCTGAGTCCATGAGGGTGGGTGCAGTAGCATTCTGAGTTCAATTAGGTTTCTCTAATGAGATTATAGAATGAGCGCTCGTTTTAATCCTTGGGGGCGGTCGCAGTGTCGATATGAGATCAATTTGGTTGCACTTATGTGATGATAGTGGATTGAGCGCTCGTCTGAGTCAATGGGGGCGGGCGCAGTGTCGATATGAGTTCAATTTGGTTGCACTTATGTGATGATAGTGGATTGAGCGCTCGTCTGAGTCAATGAGGGCGGGCGCAGTATCGATATGAGTTCAATTTGGTTGCACTTATGTGATGATAGTGGATTGAGCGCTCGTCTGAGTCAATGAGGGTGGGCGCAGTATCGATATGAGTTCAATTTGGTTGCACTTATGTGATGATAGTGGATTGAGCGCTCGTCTGAGTCAATGAGGGCGGGCGCAGTATCGATATGAGTTCAATTTGGTTGCACTTTTGTGATGATAGTGGATTGAGCGCTCGTCTGAGTCAATGAGGGCGGGCGCAGTATCGATATGAGTTCAATTTGGTTGCACTTATGTGATGATAGTGGATTGAGCGCTCGTCTGAGTCAATGAGGGCGGGCGCAGTATCGATATGAGTTCAATTTGGTTGCACTTTTGTGATGATAGTGGATTGAGCGCTCGTCTGAGTCAATGAGGGCGGGCGCAGTGTCGATATGAGTTCAATTTGGTTGCACTCATGTGATGATAGTGGTTTGAGCGCTCGTCTGAGTCCATGAGGGTGGGCGCAGTAGCATTCTGAATTCAATTAGGTTTCTCCAATGAGGTTATAGAATGAGCGCTCGTTTTAATCCTTGGGGGCGGTCGCAGTGTCGATATGAGTTCAATTTGGTTGCACTTATGTGATGATAGTGGATTGAGCGCTCGTCAATGAGGGCGGGCGCAGTATCGATATGAGTTCAATTTGGTTGCACTTATGTGATGATAGTGGATTGAGCGCTCGTCTGAATCAATGAGGGCGGGCGCAGTATCGATATGAGTTCAATTTGGTTGCACTTATGTGATGATAGTGGATTGAGCGCTCGTCTGAGTCCATGAGGGTGGGCGCAGTGTCGGAATGACTTCAATTTGGTTGCACTTATGTGATGATAGTGGATTAAGCGCTCGTCTGAGTCCATGAGGGCAGGCGCTGTGTCGATATGACTTCAATTTGGTTTCACTTATGTGATGATAGTGGATTGAGCGCTCGTCTGAGTCCATGAGGGGGGGCGCAGTAGCATTCTGAGCTCAATTTGATTGTTTTAACGAGATAGTAGAATGAGCGCTCGTCTGCGGACGGGCGCAGTGTCGATATGAGTTCAATATGGTTGAACTCATGTGATGATAGTGAATTGAGCGCTCGTCTGAGTCCATGAGGGTGGGCGCAGTAGCATTCTAAGTTCAATTAGGTTTCTCTAATGAGATTATAGAATGAGCGCTCGTTTTAATCCTTGGGGGCGGTCGCAGTGTCGATATGAGATCAATTTGGTTGCACTTATGTGATGATAGTGGATTGAGCACTCGTCTGAGTCAATGAGGGTGGGCGCAGTATCGATATGAGATCAATTTGGTTGCACTTATGTGATGATAGTGGATTGAGCGCACGTCTGAGTCAATGAGGGCGGGCGCAGTATCGATATGAGTTCAATTTGGTTGCACTTATGTGATGATAGTGGATTGAGCGCTCGTCTGAGTAAATGAGGGTGGGCGCTATGTCATTATGAGTTCAATTTTGTTGCACTTATGTAATGATAGTGAATTGAGCGCTCGTCTGAGTCAATGAGGGCGGGCGCAGTGTCGATATGACTTCAATTTGGTTGCACTTATGTGATGATAGTGGATTGAGAACTCGTCGAAGTCATTGAGGGTGGGCGCAGTATCGATATGAGTTCAATTTGGTTGCACTTATGTGTTGATAGTGGATTGAGTGCTCGTCTGAGTCAATGAGGGCGGGCGCAGTATCGATATGAGTTCAATTTGGTTGCACTTATGTGATGATAGTGGTTTGAGCGCTCGTCTGAGTCCATGAGGGTGGACGCAGTAGCATTCTGAATTCAATTAGGTTTCTCTAATGAGGTTATAGTATGAGCGCTCGTTTCAATCCTTGGGGGCGGTCGCAGTGTCGATATGAGTTCAATTTGGTTGCACTTATGTGATGATAGTGGATTGAGCGCTCGTCTGAGTCAATGAGGGCGGGCGCAGTGTCGATATGAGTTCAATTTGGTTGCACTTTTGTGATGATAGTGGATTGAGCGCTCGTCTGAGTCAATGAGGGCGGGCACAGTAGCATTCTGAATCCAATTAGGTTTCTCCAATGAGGTTATAGAATGAGCGCTCGTCTGAGTCAATGAGGGCGTTCAGTGTTGACATGAGTTCAATTTGGTTGCACTTATGTGATGATAGTGGATTGAGCGCTCGTCTGAGTCAATGAGGGCGTTCAGTGTTGACATGAGTTCAATTTGGTTGCACTTATGTGATGATAGTGGATTGAGCGTTCGTCTGAGTCCATGAGGGTGGGCGCAGTGTCGATATGACTTCAATTTGGTTGCACTCAGACGAGTAGAATGAGTGCATTGAGCGCACGTCTGAGCCAATGAGGGTGGGCGCAGTGTCGATATGAGTTCAATTTGGTTGCACTTATGTGATGATAGTGGATTAAGCGCTCGTCTGAGTCCATGCGGGCGGGCGCTGTGTCGAAATTACTTCAATTTGGTTGCACTTATGTGATGATAGTGGATTGAACGCTCGTCTGAGTCCATGGGGAGGGCGCAGTAGCATTCTGAGCTCAATTTGATTGTTTTAACGAGATAGTAGAATGAGCGCTCGTCTGCGGACGGGCGCAGTGTCGATATGAGTTCAATATGGTTGAACTCATGTGATGATAGTGAATTGAGCGCTCGTCTGAGTCCATGAGGGTGGGCGCAGTAGCATTCTGAATCCAATTAGGTTTCTCCAATGAGGTTATAGAATGAGCGCTCGTCTGAGTCAATGAGGGCGTTCAGTGTTGACATGAGTTCAATTTGGTTGCACTTATGTGATGATAGTGGATTGAGCGCTCGTCTGAGTCAATGAGGGCGTTCAGTGTTGACATGAGTTCAATTTGGTTGCACTTATGTGATGATACTGGATTGAGCGTTCGTCTGAGTCCATGAGGGTGGGCGCAGTGTCGATATGACTTCAATTTGGTTGCACTCAGACGAGTAGAATGAGTGCATTGAGCGCACGTCTGAGCCAATGAGGGTGGGCGCAGTGTCGATATGAGTTCAATTTGGTTGCACTTATGTGATGATAGTGGATTGAGCGCTCGTCTGAGTCCATGAGGGTGGGCGCAGTCCATGAGGGTGGGCGCAGTTCGATATGACTTCAATTTGGTTGCACTTATGTGATGATAGTGGATTGAGCGCTCGTCTGAGTCAATGAGGGCGTTCAGTGTTGACATGAGTTCAATTTGGTTGCACTTATGTGATGATAGTGGATTGAGCGCTCGTCTGAGTCAATGAGGGCGTTCAGTGTTGACATGAGTTCAATTTGGTTGCACTTATGTGATGATAGTGGATTGAGCGCCCATCTGAGTCAATGAGGGCGTTCAGTGTTGACATGAGTTCAATTTGGTTGCACTTATGTGATGATAGTGGATTGAGCGTTCGTTTGAGTCCATGAGGGTGGGCGCAGTGTCGATATGACTTCAATTTGGTTGCACTCATGTGATAATAGTGGATTGAGCGCTCGTCTGAGTCAATGAGGGTGGGCGCAGTGTCGATATGAGTTCAATTTGGTTGCACTTATGTGATGATAGTGGATTGAGAGCTCGTTTGAGTCCATGAGGGTGGGCACAGTAGCATTTTGAGTACAATTAGGTTTCTCTAAGGAGATAGTAAAATGAGCGCTCGTTCGAATCCTTGGGGGCGGTCGTAGTGTCGATATGAGATCAATTTGGTTGCACTAATGTGATGATAGTGGATTGAGCGCTCGTCTGAGTCCATGAGGGTGGGCGCAGTGTCGATATGACTTCAATTTGGTTGCACTTATGTGATGATAGCAGACTAATTGATGATAGCTCTGTCGATATGAGTTCAATTTGGTTGCACTTATGTGATGCTATTGGATTGAGCGCTCGTCTGAGTCCATGAGGGCGGGCACAGTAGCATTTTGAATTAAATTTGGTTTCTCTAAGGAGATAGTAAAATGAGCGCTCGTTTGAATCCTTGGGCCGGTCGTAGTGTCGATATGAGTTCAATTTGATTGCAGTCATGTGATGATAGTGCATTGAGCGCACGTCTGAGTCAATGAGGGTGGGCGCAGTGTCGATATGAGTTCAATTTGGTTGCACTTATGTGATGATAGTGGATTGAGCGCTCGTCTGAGTCCATGAGGGTGGGCGCAGTGTCGATATGACTTCAATTTGGTTGCACTTATGTGATGATAGTGGATTGAGCGCTCGTCTGAGTCAATGAGGGCGGGCGCAGTATCGATATGAGTTCAATTTGGTTGCACTTATGTGATGATAGTGAATTGAGCGCTCGTCTGAGTCCATGAGGACGGGCACAGTAGCATTTTGAGTTCAATTAGGTTTCTCTAAGGCGATAGTAGAATGAGCGCTCGTTTGAATCCTTGGGGGTGGTCGCAGTACCGATAAGAGAACAATTTGGTTAAACTTATGTGTCGATAGTGCATTGAGCGCACGTCTGAGTCAATGAGGGCGGTCGCAGTGTCGATATAAGTTCAATTTGGTAGCACTTTGTGATGATAGTGGATTGAGCGCTCGTCTGAGCCAATGAGGGTGGGCGCTGTGTCGATATGACTTCCATTTGGTTCCACTTATGTGATGATAGTGGATTGAGTGCTCGTCTGAGTCAATGAGGGTGGGCGCAGTGTCGATATGAGTTCAATTTGGTTGCACTTATGTGATGATAGTGGATTGAGTGCTCGTCTGAGTCAATGAGGGCGTTCAGTGTCGACCTGAGTTCAATTTGGTTGCACTTATGTGATGATAGTGGATTGAGCGCTCGTCTGAGTCAATGAGGGTGGGCGCTGTGTCGATATGAGTTCAATTCGGTTGCACTTATGTGATGATAGTGGATTGAGCGATTGTTTGAGTTAATGTGGCTGGGCGCTGTGTCGATATGACTTCAATTTGGTTGCACTTATGTGATGATAGTGGATTGAGCGATTGTTTGAGTCAATGAGGGCGTTCAGTGTCGACATGAGTTCAATTTGGTTGCACTTATGTGATGATAGTGGATTGAGCGCTCGTCTGAGTCAATGAGGGTGAGCACTCTGTCGATATGAGTTCAATTTGGTTGCACTTATGTGATGATAGTGGATTGAGCGATTGTTTGAGTCAATGTGGATGGGCGCTGAGTCGATATGACTTAAATTTGGTTGCACTTATGTGATGATAGTGGATTGTGCGCTCGTCTGAGTTAATGAGGGCGGGCGCAGTATCGATATGAGTTCAATTTGGTTGCACTTATGTGATGATAGTGGATTGAGCGCTCGTCTGAGTCCATGAGGGCGGGGAAAGTAGCATTTTGAATTTAATTTGGTTTCTCTAAGGAGTAAAATGAGCGCTCGTTTGAATCCTTGGGGCGGTCGCAGTGTCAATATGAGTTCAATTTGGTTGCACTCATGGGATGATAGTGGATTGAGCGCTCGTCTGAGTCCATGAGGGCGGGCACAGTAGCATTTTGAATTAAATTTGGTTTCTTTAAGGAGATAGTCAAATGAGCGCTCGTTTGAATCCTTGGGGCGGTCGCAGTGTCGATATGAGTTCAATTTGATTGCACTCATGTGATGATAGTGCATTGAGCGCACGTCCGAGTCAATGAGGGCGGGCGCAGTGTCGATATAAGTTCAATTTGGTTGCACTCATGTGATGATATTGGATTGAGCGTTCGTCTGAGTCCATGAGGGCGGGCACAGTAGCATTTTGAGTTCAATTAGGTTTCTTCAAGGAGATCGTAGAATGAGCGCTCGTTTGAATCCTTGGGGGCGGTCGCAGTGTCGATATGAGAACAATTTGGTTAAACTTATGTGTTGATAGTGGATTGAGCGCAAGTCTGAGTCAATGAGGGCGGGCGCAGTGTCGATATGAGATCAATTTGGTTGCACTTATGTGATGATAGTGGATTGAGCGCTCGTCTGAGTCAATGAGGGTGGGCGCAGTATCGATATGAGTTCAATTTGGTTGCACTTATGTGATGATAGTGGATTGAGAGCTCGTTTGAGTCCATGAGGGTGGGCACAGTAGCATTTTGAGTACAATTAGGTTTCTCTAAGGAGATAGTAAAATGAGCGCTCGTTTGAATCCTTGGGGGCGGTCGCAGTGTCGATATGAGAACAATTTGGTTAAACTTATGTGTTGATAGTGGATTGAGCGCTCGTCTGGGTCAATGAGTGCGTTCAGTGTCGACATGAGTTCAATTTGGTTGCACTTATGTGATGATAGTGGATTGAGCGCTCGTCTGAGTCAATGAGGGTGGGCGCTCTGTCGATATGAGTTCAATTTGGTTGCACTTATGTGATGATAGTGGGTTGAGCGATTGTTTGAGTCAATGTGGGCGAGCGCAGTGCCGATATGAGTTCAATTTGGTTGTACTTATGTGATTATAGTGGATTGAGCGCTCGTCTGAGTCCATGAGAGCGGGCACAGTAGTATTTTGAGTTCAATTTGGTTTCTCTAAGGGGATAGCAGATTGAGCGCTCGTTTGAATCCTTGGGGCGGTCGCAGTGTCGATATAAGATCAATTTGGTTGTACTGCTCGTCTGAGTCCATGAGGGCGGGCACAGTAGCATTTTGAGTTTAATATGGTTTCTCTAAGAAGATAGTAGAATGAGTGCTCGTTTGAATCCTTTGGGGCGGTCGCAGCGTCGATATGAGATCAATTTGGTTGTACTTATGTGATGATAGTGGATTGAGCGCCCGTCTGAGTCAATGAGGGCGAGTGCAGTGTCGATATGAGTTCAATTTGGTTGCACTTATGTGATGATAGTGGATTGAGCGCTCGTCTGAGTCCATAAAGGGGGGCACAGTAGTATTTTGAGTTCCTTTTTATTTTCTCTAAGGAGATAGCAGATTGAGCGCTCGTTTGAATCCTTGGGGCGGTCGCAGTGTCGGTATGAGATCAATTTGGTTGTACTGCTCGTCTGAGTCCATGAGGGCGGGCACAGTAGCATTTTGAGTTCATTTAGGTTTCTCTAAGGAGATAGTAGAATGAGCGCTCGTTTGAATCCTTGGGGGCGGTCACAGTGTCGATATGAGATCAATTTGGTTGCACTCATGTGATGATGGTGGATTGAGCGCTCGTCTGAGTCCATGAGGGCGGGCACAGTATCATTTTGAGTTCAATTAGGTTTCTCTAAGACGATAGTAGAATGAGCGCTTGTTTGAATCCTTGGAGATGGTCCCAGTGCCGATGTGAGATCAATTCAATTATTTTAATAAACCTAAAATTTATTTCTTATTACAGCAATCGTACACTACTTTTTTATAACATTTACTAACCGTCTCATAGTTTTAATCCACAATAAATAGAAGTAGATTGTTAGAAACCCGGATAAAATTTAGAAAAAAAAAAAAGTGATATTGTAAAGACCTCAGCTATTAGCAGCAGGACTTTGCGATTTCGTAGAAACTTCTTATAGTTGGGAAAATCATATTTGAAAAGAATTTCTACCTCTAATTGAATATTAAGTTTTCTGGACTTGAAGATACAAAAGTTGAAAGTTTAATCATACATCGTGAAACTAATGCTAACAGAATCCTGAATTGGCATCAAAACATTTTCACTTGGTTGAAAACTACCAAAAATATGTGAAGTGTGATAGTACGGTTTTTTGTTCAAGAAAAAACACGTTGGGGACATAGGAGGAGGAGGTCAAAATCTACAAAAAAAATGTGGATTGCTCTAGTAATGAGTAGAGACATAAGCCATTGAACTAATTCTTTCATAAAAATAATTTATTTTTGATTAAAGAAGTTAAGAAAATTTTCAATGAAATTATTATGCGGATACATTCAGTACAAGCAAGCATGTATATATTTTCTACATTTCTTCCGAAAAAGGCACAATTTCCATCGTGGTATGCCAGACCCCTAAGATAATTCTCATTGCCACATGGTTAAATTCATCTACCCAAAATGAAGTTCAAACAAGTCAAAATTAAGTTCAATTTCCTTAATTCTAGATCGTTGCTGGGGAAGCCAAATTTCAGTCGAATGGGTCAGCCTGAGCTTTAGTATTTGATTTGAGTTTGCGTTTGATCATGTGTAGAAAAGTATCTGAATTCTAAGTTGTTTCCACCTAACGAAAGGTTTGAATAGGTTCAAAAACCTAAGTTTGAGATAAACCCTTCAACCCAATTTTTATTCCCCGTCGAACTGCTATCGTTAGGTGGTTTACTTTTTCTGTTTCTGATATCATCGGGTGGAATGGGACAACTAAAACAACTCAAAATTTAGGGTTGTTTGATCGATCCGTGTATAATAACCATATTTCATCATATTGCTTTTGGAAATATTAATTTAAAATGAACAAATCTATTAACAAGAAAACAAAACCTTTTTTATCTTTATTTTTGTATCTTTATTAAGAAGACTTTCAGCCCTAGGCTGGCTCGACTCCAATAAATCTCTCTTAAATTCAATTACATGAAAAATGTGAACAGTACTGCCCATGATATCATGATTGACGTAATAACCTTCCAAAATTTCAGCTAATTTAACTTACTTTCGCATTTACTACGGTAATTCAATCGTTTTAACATCAATAAGTTGCATGTCTCAAACCTCATTTAAGTTTTTACGGGTAAATTGTTTAAGATTTGCGTTACTTGTCTTCAAGTAATTCCAAATATCAACTATAAAATCATGGGCAGATTAAGTACCCAACATTTTATATTTAATATTCAAAAATAGCAAAGTTCATTTAATCATCGTACAATGTTCTGTGAAATTGTTCTGTAACATACCAACAATCGAGCGATCAGAACCAATTTCCAAATCGAATGTCGAATGTCGGAGGTGTATTTTCCTATAAATTTTGACTCAAAGCCCCATAAAAACATCTAATCAAATGCGCAGCTTATGCTACAAGCGATTGAGCTGAAATTTTGAGGGATTGATATTCTTACCATAAGACACAATCCAAGGGGGGGGAGGGGCGTGGAATTCGACAACTTTTTGTTTCCTGGGCGAGTCTACTGGATACTTTGCGTGGGCGCGGCGTTCATAGTGACTTGAGTGCTTGCCAGAGCCCCATGATGGAAAACACAGCACGAGTTTGAGTCTAAATATGTTGCACTGAGACGATCATAGTGACTTGAGCGCTCGCCAGAGTCCCATGAGAGCGGACACAGCATGAATTTAAGTACAAAATTATTACTCTGAGACGTTCATAGTGAATTCAATACCTAATTTCCATAACGATTATCTGCTTTTGTAAATAAAGATTCAAACGTTGATTTGACGAATCTGATGGCACTCCACGCTAACCATCACCATCTACACGTAAGTGAAGGCTTCGGCTACCTGTTATGGTGTTGGTTTGTGTGGGAGTGCCATTAGATTCGTCAAATCGGCGTTTGAATCTTTATTTACAAAAGCAGATAAGTCGTTTTGAAAATTTGTTATTGAATTGAGTGCCCCCCAGAGTCCCATAAGGGCGGACACAGCATTTGTTACTCTGATTCGTTCATAGTGACTTGAGCGCTTATCAGAGTCCCATGAGGGAGAACACAGCATAAGTTTGAGTCTAAATCTGTTGCACTGAGACGTTCATAGTGAATTGAGCGCTTGCCAGAGTCCCATAAGGGGGAAAACAACATGAATTTGAGTACAAGATTGTTACTCTGAGACGTTTATAGTGAATTGAGCGCTCGCCAGAGCTCCATGAGGGCGGATACATCATGAGTTTGAGTTCAAAACTGTTGCCTTGAGACGTTCATAGTGTCTTGAGCCCTCGCTAGAGTCCCATGAGGGGATGACTCAGATTCGAATTGATTACAATTTGGTTACTCGTAGGTGCTCATAGTTAAATGAGTGATCGTCTAAGTCCCATGTGGGTGGACATGAATTTGATTTGAGTACAATTCGGTTACTCTGAGGCATTCATAGTGAATCGAGCGATCATTTGAGTCCCATGAAGGCGGACACAGATTCGATTTGAGTACAATTTGATTACTCTGAGTCTGAGGTGTTCATTGTGAAATGAGTGATCATCTGATTCCCTTGAGTGGGCGGACATAGATTTGATTTACCCTGAGGCCTTCATAGTAAGTTGATAGATCCTTTGAGTTTTGTAGTGCGGACATAGAATCAATTTTAGTACAATATGTTTGATTCGAGGCATCCATAATGAGCTCAGCGAACGTCTGAAACCCATGAAGTTAGACACAGATTCGATTTGAGTACATTATGGTTACTCTGAGACCTTCATTGGGATTTGGGCGGTCTTGTGAGTCATGTGAGGGCGGCCTTAGTAGCAATTGGAGTACAATTTTGATTGCTCTAAGGCATTTATAGTGAATAGTTTGTTTTGGTCGATTGATGAACATTTAAAATTAAAATTAAAGCCGGTAAACCTTATTAGTTTTCATTTTACCGTGACACACCACGATAACAAATTTGTCTTGGCCTAGACAACGGACAGCACTTTCATGTAACACTTTTGTTGATTAGTGATAAATTTTCCGATGCCGAAAAAAAAATCTTTTTACTAGGGTAGGAATCAAACCGACATATCTCAGCACATGCCACACACCCAGAAGCATTTTAAACGTCTAAAACACATGGGCGTAAAACTATTAATGAAGTAAAGTTTAGGAGTGTGAAAACAAGCATTTTTATGGAATGTTTGTTCAATGAAGATACCTAAATTTGTGGAGACGAAACTTAAAAAAAAAGAAAAAAATGACGGGTGCAGGCGAAGTTCAACGGACGCGGACGTAAAGACATTTGTTCAGTTTGTTGAGCTGAGTCGATTGGTATACAATACTATGGGTCTTTAGGCATGGGGCGCAATTTTCAAATCAATAAAGTTTGATGGGCGGATTTTCCAAGGGGCGCAAAATTTTAAATGTATGAGTAACCAGCTCATGATTTGCCATGACAGTACTGGATTGCACTGAAATGTTTGAAATTTGTTCATTCCACGTTTTGTCCTTTTGATTGTCCACAGCCCTTCATACACTGAGCAGGTTGTGAAGGACAGGATTCAATAAGCTTTGATTTACTGAATCTCGACAATTCCAATCAAAACTTATTGATGGAGTGTACTTCTTTTTATTTCAAAACATTGTTTTTGTACATAATATGTATGACGATCAGTAAATCAAAGCCTATTGAATCCTGTCCTCCACAACCCGCTCAGTGTATGAAGGGCTGTGGACAATAAAAAGGACACATCCGCCATTACGCATTTTTTGTCCAAGGTACCCCTTAGGACCAGCGAAAGTACCCCCAGGGGTTCATGTACCCCAGGTTGAGAACCGCTGTTCTATTGTAACTAATACAGTCGCCTCTCCACATCTCGATATTGAAACGACCATCGAGATAGGGAGAGATCGAGGAATGGAAGAAAAAATTAAATGGGTACTAGATCCAAAAAACCTCGTTGCTATGAAAAACGATAACAAAGCAAATGTCATTTCTTATTGTTGATGTGTTTGTTATTGTCCAAAAATGGCCTAGTAGCCTTAAAATTTGAACATATCGACATAAGGAGAGGGACCGAGGAAACCATCGACATAGGGAGAGATATCGAGATATAGAACATTGAGATGTACAGTGACCTGCATAATAAAAAAACCCACTTGTCGTTTTTCATACAAAATGGTCAATTTTGGAGATCTAGATCTCGATTGCGTGTGAACCAATTTTGCTGAAAATTTTACCAGAGCTTAGATATAACTTAGATATAATTTTACCTCACCTGAATTTCGACCATATTGATTCATAAGGTAAAAAGTTATCGCAATTATGTACACCAAAACGATTTTTTCGACAAAAAATTATTTTTTTATTGTCTTGAAAACTACAACTCTTAGTGTACAAGTATAGTCTGCAAACTTTTTTGTATTGCCAAAATACGCGTTTTCGCTGAATAAGAATAAGTTTACAACCTATAGAATTCAAGATATTTAAAATTTTTTTTTTTTTTGCCAGAAAATTCATTTTGGTATTACCGCAATAATTTTTTACCCTATGAATCAATATGGTCGAAACTAAGGTGTGGTAAAATTCAAGTTATATCTGAGCTCTAGTCAAATTTTCAGCAAAATTAGCTCACACGCAATCGAGATCTATATCTCCGTTGACTATTTTGTATGATAAACATCTAATGGGCTTTTTATTATGCCGGTCACTGTAGAGAGTCGACTGTACCCCTAAAATATTTTCTTAGGCTCATACGAGGCATGGTTAAACCAATTGCTTCACAATACTGATTGCAAAAAGACATCATTTGTTATTAAAATTTTACTTGTAGTGCCTTTCCACAGTTTTTCTCTGCGTTCCAATAAACTAAGTCCAATTTATCTATATGTGTGTGTACGTCTTCCTCTATCCCTCACCCAACCGGGGGTGTTGATTAAGTAGTACTACGAATAATTTGATCAGATCTCATGCTCCGTAATGGTGCCCTTTTTATTACGACAACTAGTACGACACAAGGCAATCACATCTGAAGCAAGAAATGATTCTTCAGGCTGTGGAGGGAAAGGGATGTACAAGTTGTTCATAACAGGTACAGCCAAGGACGCCCTTATTCAGGGAGTAGAAGGTCAAGAAGAGCCACCGTTGCTAACTAAAGCTTGAACCGGATACCTGAGACTCCCACAATATCCGCGGCAATAGCAACAAACAATGTGCATATTTTTATAGATTGGTGAAGCAACGAGAGAAAGGAAAGTAAAGAACTGGAACGTGCTCACCAATTTAGTTTGTCCAAAAGAGCTTCAATTTTGAACAGCAAACATCAAAGATATACGAAGAGACCACATAATTTCCTAAAGTCATTTAATTTTCTTCTCACTAATGTTTGCTGTATTGTTCGGTAGCCATTACGCTTTGACCACGACGTCGGATGGTAGCACTATCACACATATTGGCACAAGATCAAACCGCGGAACATTTCGGGTAGCTGGTCCCTGGCCCTATCGAGAAATGTAGATCACTTCTCAAACGGATAAGTTGAAGGCCATGTGCTGATGTATTTGAATAGCCACTGAGTCCAATTTATCTATATATCTTCTATATAATAAAAATGAGTTTAAACTCCCTTCCTGACGATTTAACTCAAGAACGGGTTGACCGATTTGCAAAATTTCCTCCCTAATCGATTCGTCTTGGGATCCGTAAGGTTTGTATATACAAAAAGCTGGTGAATTTTACTGGGAAAGGTAAAAAATCGATGGAATACAACTTTGGGTCAGTGGTTGAGGAAAGCAAAACAATCGCACGGAAATTGATCTAGAGTGCGGTGCTGCAAATAGTTCAGTCTCTTTGTGACATTTGCAACATAAACACCCGGGCAAAGCTGGGTACTTTTTGCTAGTATATATATATATATATAAATGAGTTAAGATTTCCTTCCTGATGATTTAACTCGAGAACGGGTTAACGATTTGAACGATTTGCAAGATTTTTCCCCCGATCAATTCGTTTTGGGATTCGCAAGGAAGCTGATATATTTCCACACTGATATTCTTCCCTCCCCCTTCATACGGGAGTTTGGCAGAAGGAAGGTCGTACGATTTATACCATCACAAATATTGCCCTCCGCTCGCTTTCAAAACGACTTCTATAAAACATTCTTCATGCCTGCCGTACCCTAACGGAGCTCTCAAATCTATTCTTTCGCCTCTAATTCTATCATGTACATGTACGTCTAGGTATTTTTTAATAAAGCGTGGAAGCTTGTTCCGTAGTCATGGAACATGACCGGAAAGTCACGACACTATCGAGAATAGCCAGTCGATGATTCGGTACAATTGACCTTTACCGTCAAAAATTGTATCTCGTTTTATTATCTCAGTCGATTCTTTGGCTTATTTAAGGCTCGACTTCCCGAAGAACCCATACTTTTTGAAGCCTCTAACTATTTTTAAAATCGAAAACAAAAACTGAAAAAGTGCTGCACGTGTGAACCGGACCAATCTTAAAAAACAGCACGAATTTTAAAAATACTTAGAGGCATAAAAAATATGGGTTTGTTAGGGTTGACGTTAAATAAGCCAAAGAATCGATTGAGCGAATAAGGTCAATTGTCAAACATCTTTCGAATGACTGCTGCTGATACTGATAACGGCCACACGATGATTACAAGAAAACCGCTACAGATGCCCACCCACGATGGGGGGAAATTCTCTGGCAGCAACCATTGAAGAAGAAGAATATTAAAGTCTACAGCGTCTGTTATAGCGTCTATGGTCAGTCTAGTGTCTGTTTAGTAGCTCTGCTTCATGAACTCAGGTACCAACAATCAATCACAAACTCGACGTTCATTCATGAATTGAAATGAACCCTGAAAACCCCTTAGTTGGGTTTTCTTCATTTTTTGAGCTGACGTCTAATCATATCGTAAGACCCAACCCCTGGTATCAAAATAACGACGTGCCTTCGGTTCGACGACGTTTTGTAGAACTAGTTCCCAATACGTATTTTATCAGTTCAATCAAAGTTAATTGTCTATTTCCGGGGATTAAACCACCCGACTTGGACATTAATTTACAATGTTGTGAAAACTCATATGTGAATATGTACATTATGTGGAAGATATTGATTTGGAAAATGTATTGGAGGTAACCACTTTCCCTTCGATGGGACTCGAACCCATGACCTTACAGTACGCTAGACTGGTGCTTTAACCAACTAAGCTACGAAGGACCTCCGTCGGCCTTCGCAACCTAGCGGCTACTGAACGAGCTCGAGATTCCCAAATTGGACGCATAGTCAAATCACTCGCAATCCATTTCTCAAGCCAACACTTCCACATGTGTGTAGTACACTTTCACATTAGAGGAGCGTGAGTATTTAAAATGTCTGGCGGCTATACACATTCTTCATCAGCAACTGTACTGATCAAGTGAGGTTGTGTAAGCCATTTACCAGTATTTTATATTATTTAATTTTTATTCACTTATGTAGCAGTGCAATTGCCGGACCCTGTAACAAACATCAGAACAGCTGGAAAATATTCTAATTTTGAATGAACTTACAGAATAGAAAATCCTGAGTAATCCACCTAGCTGTGATGGTGCCTTTCTCGTGCATTATAAAAATAATGTTTTGGCCATAACTATCAAGCCCATAGTCCGATCTGGCCAAATTTAAACCTCTATCAATCATAGGATCCTAAATTTATCAACAATCAGTGGCAGCAGAACGAAAAACGATCGTTCAATACATCTTTATAAAAGGCTATATAAAACTTAAATAATCCGGAACCAAATGTTCTTTCGCAATGCCTCTAGCAATTAACACAGAAAATTATTACCCGGCCCCATCACTAATCCTTCCATTTGCTTAACTTTTTCTTCGTATTCGTTTCCGCCCCATCCTGGAATACTATCACCTCACGTTGCGCACAAACTCGAATTATCCGCCATCATCAAGGTGCTGAACCCGCTGGATGCCGTCTGTAATATGCCCCGACCGGACGCGATCTGTGTGAGCAACCTGCGAAGTGCCCAGAAGCTCGACAAAGCCGTCCTCACCGAACGACCAGATGTGAAAATTTTCCTCCCCTTCCGGTTCTACTTTTACCGGGTGGAAGAACTGTTTACGCCGAACACCTACAACAAATTCCTCGGTAAGTAGAATTATTGATGTCCTGGATGGCTCTGATTTCTTATTCTAGGCCTTTGATCAGCGTTTTGCTTATGTCTATTAGCTTATAGGCGACGCTAATCTTAATATTGTATGATGCACAGTTATTAATTGAGGGTTTTCGATGCCAACCAACAAACAATTTGGATTTGTTCTTCCAATTAAGCTAATTTTCAATAACGAAAAACTAGGCACCATTCCGCATCGAATGCAACCGGCTGCGAGCAAATCGGATAATGCTTGACCAATATTTGAAAAGGGCGTAACAGCCAAAATTTAATCCTTCTGATCCTTTGACTATATATATAGCAATATAATAGACGAGGAATCAGAAGGAATAAATTTTGGCTGTTACGCCCTTTTCAAATGTTGGTCTAGAATGCAAAGTCCAAAAAAAATAAAGTCAGCAAATCTAACTACTTCAAGGAGATGTGTCTGAAAGCTGATCCTTGAGGCAATGCTTATCGAATTGTATCAGCGAAGAATCGAGCTCCAACAACACCAGTGGGAATTTGAATGTGTGGACAACCTTTTCCCGCAGCGTGGTTCTAAGACGTAGCTGCCTTACACCGTAGAGCGGTGGTCCAACATATTTAAGTTATTTAAAAATTGGTCGTATTTTGGTCGATTGGAATACCATACTTTCAAGCCTTTTCTTGACAGTCTACCAGACGTGCCTTGTGGTATTCCAAACCACAAACCATTTTACTATTTTTACGCGTCTTGTGGTTTTGCAAACCACAATCAATTTTCCAGCGGTCTTCGAGACGCGCTTTGAGATATTTAAAACCACAACCAATTACGGTGGGGGGTCCGGTAGCGTAGTTGGCTACACGTTCGCCTTACAAGCGAAAAGTCATGGGTTCGATTCCCAGCCCCTCCACCAAAACCTTCGTCTGTCGCCGGATGCGCAGCCTTATACGGTGGCGTATTGGGGAGCGCCCTTGCCGTTACGACTGCCTGATGACGACTGACAAATTGTTCTTCTCGGAGGCATTCCTCCAACGTACCCGGATAAATGGTAACCGAACAATGCGCAACGATCATTGAATTCACGACACGGACAAAAGTAAGGTGACCAGACGTCCCGCGTTTCGCGGGACAGTCCCGCATTTTCGCCATTTGTCCCGCGCTGAAAAGAGTCCCGCGAAATGTCCCGCGTTTCACTTATTTCAAGATTATGTCCCGCGAAATAAAGAAATATTTAATAAATAGAAAAATTTATTAATTTATAAATAAAAATTTATTATTTATTATTTGAAAATTTATTATATTGATTAATGATTTTCGATTTTCGTCACATACAAAGCATCGCTCCGGAGGCTTGATGAGTGGTCTTTCACCCAAGGCCACACTCGTATGTTGTTTAAACCTTTTTTCTGCGTCCGCACACAGCATACGTTTGCGTTGCGTTTGACAGTTTTCCCATGGGAAATGTGTCAAACGCAACGCAAACGTATCCTATGTGCGGGGGTCTTTACTGTGAGGTGTGTACAAGCCTTATTGCATCAGTTTCCTTGCCCTGCTCTATACAACACAAAGTCAATCGCATTCTCCTGACATCACTGTGTGACAAGAGTCGACTATCAGCATGATGATGCTGTCGACGGTGCCGGCCGGCGTCTTCCCGATCATCATTGTGTTGTGAAGCTCAGTGCAAACCAGACGTGTCCTTTGCCCAGCAGATGCATCGCATGAGTTTTACGGATTGCAATATTTGAGAATTCACACTTACATCTTAACAAACAGAATAAAGCTCCAAACCGATGTGCTTTACTACAGGTGTGGCCCAAACCCTAAAGTAGTATTTGTTCAACGAATTTTCGCTCTTTTGAGAGAGAAACTCTCAGCTGGGTTGCCGAAGATGGCCGATGGCAGCCGAATGTGACGTCACGTCTGGCATACTCAGTACATTTTTCATAACAGACGTGACGTTTCACTCCGTCCGCCCACTGTGGGTGGCAATGTTTTGGTTATTTTTTCGACTAATACAGACAAAGGGGACTTTGGCCCACACCTTTACTGAAGCACATCGGCTCCAAACGCAATACAACGGAACGGCGACGGAAACGGAAAGTTTGACAGAAAATATATGGGCTAAATGCCAAATTTTCCGTTTCCGTTGCCGTTCGGTTGTATTGCGTTTGGGGCTTAAGGAAGAGCTAAACATATTTGTTTAGCTCTTCCTTACTCTGTTTGTTACTAATGATAATTTTTTGAAGATGTGAGAGAGAACACAGAGAAGAGTTTTCTCCAGGGGTTTCTCATATTGTCATCAACTTCATTTGTATCTTTCCGTCTCCAACAAATTTATAACTGTGGTAGTGCAACGCCGAGCGGCCTTAAAACACGTGTTTGTTGGTTTCCAATTTTATTTCGTCCTAAACTCTAGCGAGTTTGAAGAATTTTGACAAGCCTGCTTTGGTGTATTCTAGTAGTCCTAGTCAAATCCACATGGACACGAGAACGAGGATGTTTAATTGGATACAATAACAATGCTTTTAAAGTGAAGAACTGAAATCATTTCAAAATTCACAGAAATAATAAATTTTCGAGATTGCTTGATTTATAAGAACAAAAATTTTTAAATTTTGTCCAACGTTTCGGCATCGGGTTCGATGTCTTCTTCAGGGAAAAAAAATGTTTGCTCTTTGTAACGGAACGCCTATCATACTTAACAAAAGGCGATCAATTTTTTTTCTCCTGGAAGAAGACATCGATCGAATCCGATGACGAAACAAAATTTGAAAATATGTTCTAATAAATCAGACTGCATAGCCGAAAAATCTCGAAAATCAACACTACAGTAGAAGTCACCAACTAGAAATAATAAAAAAAAAAATAACAATGCTCCTTTGGCACAGATTCTGACAGTACTCAATGCTCGATTGGCTCAAGATCTCTGAATCCCTAGCTCAACAATTTCAACTCACATCGTGTTCGTATGTTGTTATTATTTTAGTAAAAACTTAATTCACTTGAAATCTGATCAAGTTCGACGAATTTTATATAGCTCGGATCTTTTTTTTGTTTCAAGCTTATGGAAAAATTAATGATGAATCGTCTGTCAGTTTGCGGGGAATAATGAAAAACATGAGTAAGATGTAGGCATTTTAAGCAAATTTGAGCGCTCTGCCTAATTGCATAAAACGAATAATACGATCGCTTTGAATGTTAGCTAAATGAATCATGCAACCAATACAAATAAGTTTAACCATCAGGAACTCGCACCGTTGTTAAAAGTTGAACAGATTCATTCACAACAGAGTTGGGATTGTGTGATTGATCCAGGTCCAAGTGAGTTCCAGAGGGGTTTATCAAATTTTAAAGTTTCGACTTGAGCACATTTTTGAATAAAAATAAGGATTTTAAAAAAATTGTCCCGCGTTGGCACAAACTATATCTGGTCACATTAGACAAAAGGACACAATGGACTCACGGTGAGATGGACCAGCAATAACAACAACAATGAATAAAGGAAAATCTAAAAATAGATTCTGTGTGGATTCTGGCAGCAGAATACCACAGTAGATCACGGCACAGTAGCGGTTAAGTAACACAGAGTGCCTACCAAATAAATAAAGGAATAAAAAAAAAACAATTACGGTCTTCCAGACGCGCTTCAAGATTTTCCAAACCACAATCCATTTTCCAGCGCTTCATGATTTTCCAAACCACAATCCATTTTCCAGCTGTCTTCCAGACGCGCATTGTGATTTTCCAAACCTTTACCCATTTTCAGGCAGTTTTCCAGACGCGCTTTATGATTTTCCAAACCACAACCAATTTTCCAGCGGTCTTCCAGACATGCTTCGTGATTTTCCAAACCACAATCTATTTTTCAGTGGTCTTCGGCACGCGCTTTATGATATTCCAAACCACAACCAATTTTTCAGCGGTCTTCGAGGGGCACTTTGCTATTTTCCAAACCTTTATCAATTTTCCCGCGGTCTTCCAAATGAGCTTCGGGATTCTCCAAACCATTGTCCATTTTCCGGCGGTTTACCAGACGCACTTTGTGACTTTCCAAACCACAACCAATTTTTCAGCGGTCTTCGAGGGGCACTTTGCTATTTTCCAAACCTTTATCAATTTTTCCCCGGTCTTCCAGACGCGCTTTTTAATTTTCCAAACCATTATCCATTCTCCCGCGGTCTTCCAAACGAGCTTCGGGATTCTCCAAATCATTATCCATTTTCCGGTGGTTTTCCGGACGCGCTTTGTGACTTTCCAAACCACAACCCATTTTCCAGCGGTTTTCCAGACTCGATATATGATTTTTCAAACCACAACCAATTTTCCAGCGGTCTTCGGGGCGCACTTTGTAATTTTCCAAACCATTATCCATTCTCCCGCGGTTTTCCAGATGCACTTTGTGATTTTTCGAACCACAATCCATTTTTCAACGGTCTTCGAGGCGCGCTTTGTGATGTTTCAAACCACAATCCATTTTCCAGCGGTCTTCGAGACACGCTTTGTCATTCTTCAAACCACAATCCATTTTCCAGCGGTCTTCGAGACGCGCTTTGTGATATTCCAAACCATTATCCATTTTCCGGAGGTCTTCCAGAGGAGCTTCGTGATTCTCCAAACCATTATCAATTTTCCGGCGGTTTTCCAGACGCACTTTGTGACTTTCCAAACCACAATCAATTTTCCAGCGGTCTTCGAGTCGCGCTTTGTGATTTTTCAAACCACAATCCATTTTCCAGCGGTCTTCCAAACCACAATCCATTTTCCAGCGGTCTTCCAGATGCGCTTTGTGATTTTCCAAACCACAATCCATTTCCCAGCGGACTTCAAGACTAGATTTTTAGTACCGGGAGTACCGGTGCCGGAATTCCCGGGAGTACCGACCAATTTTCGGTACCGAAATACCGGTACTGGCGTAATGAAAGTACCGGTATTTTCGGTACTAAGCAAAAAGTTTTGGTTAAAACTTCCGGTGGTTAAATACACATTATTTGAATGCAGCAGCTAGTAAGAAAGATATTTTTTTTACTAAAATTTCAAACACCTGACAACAGAGGAAATAAACCATAGAGGACGATTGTCACTGCGGTTCACTTTGTGTTCATCCCCAAACATGTTGAGTACCTATCTGTCAAAACGTACTGATTTTTTCCTTCGTTGACATTTAGTGCCCTATCCTTGCCAGCAAAAGATGTTTCGACAGCGACAATCAATTTGGACAAACGTCAGGCGTCCGATGACGTACCTCAAGACAATTAAACCGCAACGACATCGTCACATCCCAAAAAAATCGTCACACTTCATCAGTATTTTTCCAAATCGTCCCCGCTTGAGGCAAGAGTGTTCCTGTAAGTTCGATTACTGCACCAGGATTCGTAAAGATTGTAAGACAAGAGTTAACTCACAACGAATCAGAAAAAGCTGAAAGGAAAATATTTGTCAATGCTTCATGATTCACTAGCAACAGTTCGCCCTACTTCTGTAGGCTCAGAAAGAGCGTTCTCTGTTTCTGGAAGCTTCGCTACTAAAATACGATACCGTACGTCTGACGAAACATTGAATATGCTGTGCGTTTTGAAAGTCTATTCCAAGGATAAGGACAAGCCCCAAGACAAGTGTTGAATTCATACAAAGCAATGAATAAACCATTAAATCCTGACTTTTTATTGATTTTAATGATTATTTTCCCGGTACTCCCGGTACTGAGGGGTTCAGTACCGTAGTACCGGGACTCGCCAAAAAGGGTCGGTACTTAAAACCCTATCCAAGACGCGCTTTGTGATTTTTCAAACCACAATCCATTTTTCAGCGGTTTTCGAGACGCGCTTTGTGATGTTTCAAACCACAATCCATTTTTCAGTGGTCTTCGAGACACGCTTTGTGATGTTTCAAACCACAATCCATTTTCCAGCGGTCTTTGAGACGCACTTTGTGATTTTTCAAACCACAACCAATTTTCCAGCGCTCTTCGAGACGCGCTTTGTGATTTTTCGAACCACAATCCATTTTCCAGTGGTCTTCGAGACGCTCTTTGTAATTTTCCAAACCATTATCAATTTTACCGCGGTCTTTCCGACGCGCTTTGCGATTCTCCAAACCACTTTCCATTTCCAGCGGTCTTCCAGACGCACTTTGTGACTTTCTAAACCACAACCAATTTTCCAGCGGTCTTCGAGACGCGCTTTGTGATTTTTCAAACCACAATCCATTTTCCAGCGGTCTTCGACACGCGCTTTGTAGTTTTCCAAACCATTATAAATTTTACGCGCTTTGTGATTCTCCAAATTATTATCCATTTTCCAGCGGTCTTCCGGACGCACTTTGTGTCTTTTCAAACCACTACCCGTTTTCCAGCGGTTTTCCAGACGCGTTTCATGATTTTCCAAACCACAATCCATTTTCCAGCGGTTTTCCAGACGCGTTTCATGATTTTTCAAACCACAATCCATTTTCCAGCGGTTATTGAGACGCGCTTTGTAATTTTCCAAACCATTATCAATTTTCCCGCGGTCTTCCAGACGCGCTATGTGATTTTCCAGAACACAATCCATTTTCTAGCGGTCTTCCAGGCGCGCTTTGTGATTCTCCAAGCCATTATCCATTTTCCGGCGGTTTTCCAGACGTGGTTTGTGATTTTTCAAACCACAATCCATTTTCCATCGGTCTTCCAGACGCACTTTGTGATATTCCAAACCACAATCCATTTTCCATCGGTCTTCCAGACGCACTTTGTGATTCTCCCAATTATTATCCATTTTTCGGTGGTTTTCCAGACACGCTTTCTGATTTTACAAACCACAATCCATTTTACTTTGTTACAATAAAATCATCTAGTCTTGTAATGTTTTTAAAAATCCATCCAATATTCTAACACATTAGCCACTTGGGGGTCCTCCTTGGCCGTGCGGTAAGACGCGCGGCCACAAGACCATGCTGAGGGTGGCTGGGTTCGATTCCCAGTGCCGGTCTAGGCAATTTTCAGATTGGAAATTGTCTCGTCTTCCCTGGGCATAAAAGTATCATCGTGTTAGCCTCATGATATACGAATGCAAAAATGGTAACTTGGCTTAGAAACCTCGCAGTTAATAACTGTGGGAAGTGCTTAATGAACACTAAGCTGCGATTCAGCTCTGTCCCAGTGTGGGGATGTAATGCCAATAAGAAGAAGAAGAAGAAGCCACTTGAATACAACTCACCTTTTGAAATCAGCGTCAGGATCCAAAAAATAACCTGGCAAGATCGCCAAAATGTTTGGCTCCAGTTAACGCAGCCATTAACGTCGCAGCGGAGAACAACGTCGGGTATGTGGGACGAAGTCGGCGGAACGATTGGTTCGACGAAGAGTGCAGACAGATTCTGGAGGAGAAGGACGCAGCGCGGGCGGTTGCGCTGCAGCAAGGTACCCGGCAGAACGTGGAACGTTATAGACGGAAGCGGAGACAGCAAACCCGCCTTTTTTCAGGAGAAGAAACGGCGCCTGGAAGAAGCGGAGTGCGAGGAGATGGAACAGCTCTGCCGTTCTCAAGAAACACGCAAGTTCTACCAGAAGCTCAACGCATCCCACAAAGGCTTCGTGCCGCGAGCTAAAATGTGGCGGGATAAGGATGGGAGCAGCAGCTGGTAAAGCAGTATCGCAGGATAAAGCAGGATAAAGCAGCTGGTAAGGATGGTATCGGAGCTGAGCTCATCAAGATGGGCCCGGAAAAGCTAGCCACTTGCCTGCACAAACTGATAGTCAGAATCTGGGAAACTGAACAGCTACCGGAGGAATGGAAGGAAGGGGTTATATGCCCCATCTACAAGAAAAGCGACAAACTGGAGTGTGAGAACTTTCGAGCGATCACCATCCTTAATGCCGCCTACAAAGTGATATCCCAGATCATCTTCCGTCGTCTGTCACCATTAGTGAATGAGTTCGTGGGAAGTTATCAAGCCGGCCTCGTTGACGGCCGCTCGACAACGGACTTTACTGTACGGCATATCCTCCAAAAATGCCGTGAATACCAGGTCCCAACGCATCATCTGTTCGTTGATTTCAAGGCGGCATACGACAGTATAGACCGCATAGAGTTATGGAAAATTATGGACAAGAATAGCTTCCCTGGGAAACTTACCAGACTGATCAAAGCAACGGTGGATGGTGTGCAAAACTGTATGAAGATTTCGGGCGAAAACTCCTGTTCATTCGAATCGCGCCGGGGACTAAGACAAGGTGATGGACTTTCGTGCTTGTTGTTCAACATTGCGCTAGAAGGTGTCATGCGGAGAGCCGGGTGTAACAGCCGGGGTACGATTTTCAACAGATCCAGTCAATTTATTTGTTTCGCGGATGACAAGGACATTGTCGGCCGAACATTTGCAAAGGTGACAGAACTGTACACCCGCCTGAAACGCGAAGCAACAAAAGTTGGACTGGTGGTGAATGCGTCAAAGACAAAGTACATGCTTGTGAGCGGAAGCGAGCGCGACGAGGCCCGCCTGGGAAGCAGTGTTACGACAGATGGGGATACCTTCGAGGTGGTCGAGGAATTCGTCTACCTCGGATCCTTGCTTACGGCTGACAACAATGTTAGTCGTGAAATACGAAGGCGCATCATCTGTGGAAGTCGGGCCTACTACGGGCTCCAGAAGAAACTGCGGCAAAAAAAGATTCGCCACCGCACCAAATGTGTCATGTACAAGACGCTAATAAGACCGGTTGTCTTCTACGGACATGAAACATGGACAATGCTCGAGGAGGACTTGCAAGCACTCAGAGTATTCGAAAGACGGGTGCTTAGGACCATCTTTCGCGGTGTGCAAGAAGACGGTGTGTGGCGGCGAAGAATGAACCATGAGCTCGCCCAGCTCTGCGGCGAACCCAGTATCCAGAAGGTTGCTAAAGCTGGAAGGGTACGATGGGCAGGGCATGTTGCAAGAATGCCGGACAGCAACCCTGCAAAGACGGTGTTCGTTTCCAATCCAGCAGGTACGGGACGACGTTGAGCGCAGCGAGCGAGATGGGCAGACCAGGTGCAAAACGACTTGGCGAGCGTAGGGCGTATTCGAGGATGGAGAGATGCGGCCTCGAACCGTGAATTGTGGCGTCAAATTGTTGATTCAGTGTTATCTGTTTAGATGTAGACTAAATAAATGAATGAAATGTGTGGCTCCAAAATAGCTGGAGCGAAATGCGATGACAGCAGCTCTCCGTCGGTGCGTGTGCACGCCACGGAGATCTGACAAGAAGAGGCCGAATCATGGCTTGCTGCACACCGATAATCAGTAATCAAATCACACGCTGATGGTAACTTACTCAAATCCCACAAGTACCAGGCGGGAGTCATGGGCGAACGCTTTACCATATACCAGGTGCTCGCCGTACGCTAGATATTGCTGAAATGCTGCAAACATCATCTATTCATCGACTTTAAAGCCGCATACAATACAATCGATCGAGATCAGCTTTGGCAACTGACGCACGAACACGGATTTCCGAATAAACTGATACGGTTGGTCAAGATGACGATGGATCGGGTGATGTGCGTAGTTCGAGTTTCAGGGTCATTCTCGAGTCTCTTTGAAACGTGTAGAGGGTTTCGGCAAGCTGATGGTATTTCGTGCCTGCGCTTTGGAGGGATTAATACGAAGGGACGAGATTGACACGGGTGGTACGATTTCCACGAAGTCCGTATGAACTATTCGGTTTCACCGAAGATATTGATATTATGTCTCGTAACTTTGAGAAGATGGAGGAAGTCTTCATCAGACTGAAAAGGAAAGCTAAACGGATTGGACTAGTCATCAACACGTGGATGATCGTGGAGGACCGACGCGCACTTAGAGTTTTCGAAAGGAGAGTGCTTCATACCAGCTATGGTGTGGTGTAGTACGTGGAGAAGGCGAATTAACCACGAGTTGCAACAGCTATTGGGAGAACCATCCATCGAAAATACCGCGAAAACCGAAAGACTGCTGTGCACCTGGTACGTAGTGGAGACATTATTGGTGCTGATCGAAGTGCTAATCATTTCAACATCCAGTGAGTAGCACTTTGATCAACAGTGTTGATGTTATGGAATTGTCTGCATTCAACACACTCGTGAAAGGTGTGACACCACTTCAAAATCAAAGGAATATCATTTTCAATAATAGTGATTTTAAAGTTGACCATTCAATAGATGGAACAGTTAAATTGAGCGTGTTGATTTTTTACCGTGTAGCCAGAATGTCGGACAGTAAACCGGTGAAAATTATTCTCGATAGTGATCTGACTGGCACAAGTAGGCGAGGTACGCGAGGTACGATTTGCGGACCCTCCACAGACTGCGTGGATGGCGTCGTACAGCCATGGACCAAGCTGAATGGAGACGACTGTTACGTACTGTGCATGCCACCCCGGCTTTAGACTGAATGAATAATAATAATAATCGTGGGTTGCAAATTATTTTGTATAAAGTGACACGTTTTGGTTCGTCGGTGGGAATTGCAAAAGTGAGGACGCAGAACAGTCCTTAATATTTAAGAGTTTGCCTTATATTTAAATATTAATCAAATAATCACATACGTGAAACATGAAGAAGCAGCATAAATTTTGTTTTTTTTTCTGCAGTTGCCCCCGGCGGTGATCATTTGATTTCGCTGATTGACGAAATTTCCTACGTGTCACCGCCATCGCCGATGCTGTCCCAAATCGAGGACATCCCACCGGAGCAGTTCTGCAACGGCGATAACCGCCCACCAGACTGCGGCCCGAACTGCATGTGCACCCACACCGTTGATATTCCCCTGAACGCGATCGTCGAAGTCGTCCTGGTAGATGAAGGTGAGGTGAAATGTTTTCCCTGGAGTGATACGCAAAGACTAATACCGCTTTCATATTTATTCAGTCCAACAAGACAATCTCAGTCATCCGTTCCATTTACACGGTCACACGTTTAACGTGATCGGTATGGGCCGCTCGCCCGATACCACCGTCAAGAAGATCAACCTGCGCCATGCTCTCGATTTGGATCGTCGCGGTCTGCTGAACCGACAGTTCAACCTACCCCCGCTCAAGGACTCGATTGCAGTGCCCAACAATGGCTACGTCGTGATGCGGTTTAGAGCCAACAATCCAGGTTTGATCGATAAATGACTCAATTTTAATTCATACATTTGACCATTTCGCTTTTTCTTCCCATCGCAGGCTACTGGCTATTCCATTGCCACTTCCAGTTCCACATTGTGATCGGTATGAATCTGGTCGTCCATATAGGATCCAAGGCTGATCTTCCACCAGTGCCACCCAATTTCCCACGATGTGGTAACCACATACCTCCGATCCGGTTCAACTAGGATCCCGCTAGTTTTAAGGCCTCGAATAGGATAAGCGAACTATGTGTTTAGGATAGCGAGACGACGAAAAGCTGTTATGTATTGCTCATAGGACTCAGACAACCCGACCAAACCAGACGATCGTACAAGAACCTATAGGAGCTGCATTGAATAGTTTGTTGGGTTGAATGAATGTAGTGAAATACCTATGTATTTGTGTTGATACTTAAGCGCTTTGTTAGCTATAATTTAGTCCAATTGAATCGTTATTTTCATCTGACTGTCTTCTAGTTTTTATTAATATTATTATTATTATTTGGTTTTAGTTTTTGTTTCTATATGAGTTTGACCTGATTTTCCTACCGAAAGACGATAATATATTAACAAATTAATATTATATTTAGGATAGGTAACTCAAATCCAGTTATTCACGCGACCCTACGCGTAATGAATGCAGGATGTTCATCTGGTTTATGCAGTATGCTCTATTGAGGTTTTTTTTATAATTTTCTGACACTCAGCTCAAGGCTCAAAAATATATAATTTTTGATTTTCAGTTTGAATAGTTGTCGTATATAAGTATTATTTTGTTTATAGAAATAACAACAAACAATAAAATCATATTGAGTATTAACTATTATTGCTAGCTCAAAATTTTACAGTATAACCTCAATAAAGCATACTTCAAATACTTAAAAATGACACCACATTTATATTTCTGAAAATTGTTTTCAAATATCAAATGTAAGATGAAAACATGAAAACAATCAAACAAATATTGTACAGAAGAATCATTTCCGTATATGTCATTACTCATTAACTAAATTGATGGCTAATAATATAAATGATAATATAAAAAAGTAAAAGCGAAAAATTCTACATTTTTACATATGCCACAATACTATACGGAATTTGGCCCAATACAATACTATACGACTAAAATGGCCCATGGAAATCAAGGAAAGAAATCAAATCATTCTAAAATGTAGAAAACTTATAATAGAAACCCATCTCTGTTAACATGGCATCTACATGTTTTGTTAAATATTTTCCAAATCTTAAGCAAGATCTAAATAATGAACATCAGTCATCTTAACTTCAAAGTTCAAGTAGGTAACAAAAAACTCTGTCATAATTCACAAACATTTTGGCTTAAACAATAAATTAAGTCCATTAAAAGTTATCCATCATTAAGATGGATGACGGCTTCCGGAAAATACCCTAGAAATAGTGAAGTAAAGCCATGATTATGAAATTCGATAGACTAATATCTCCTGCAAGACACAGACCTCCGGCACACAACAATAAATAGAAATTTATGTTTACTTGTAATGGGTACCATAATCACAGTGCGTATTATCAGCGTATTATACGCCCTCAACTGTTAAGCCAATCTTATCACAATCTTATTATAGTCAGCAAAATACTGAGTACATAGACAGCACAGTTTCTTTCGCCATAGCATAATCAATCATATTTAAACCGCACAGATGGTCCGCCCATTTAATGTTTTATGTTGACTTCTATTCTCTTAGTAAAAATGATTAGCTACTTTCCCAAAAGTTATCCTCATCATCAGCAGCAGGATTCCCAAGCTGCCACCATCATCAGAACATGTTAGCATTAATCTTCTCTTTTTAAGTGTTCGATTTTAAGATGAAAAATCATCAATTACGAAAAATAGGAGTATGCCAGGAAAAGGATGTGTCCGTGTGCGGACGTAGAGATATAATCGATACCAAAAGACTCTAGAGACCAACCAACCGACCGACCGACCTACGACCAAACCATGAATAGTTCCGGTCGGAGACACCAATTTCGGACGATGAAGCCAATTCCACGTGTGTCGTACCGGCTACTGTGCCCACATACAGGCACACAAACACATGCATAAGCGTTATTAAATGCTCATAGATAGGACGACAAAGCATGGGAGCAGTTGCAGAATAAATAACCATAGATATGATAGATAGTCAAGTTGATTAGGAAATACCGACGATGTTGCTCAGAGGTAGGACAATGTTTGCACAGTTTGATACAGCCGCAACAATGACTTCGGAGAAGATTGTGTGTCGGAGCTCAAGTGGGCTCGGAAGACACGACGAAGGAGCTTAAAGTGCTTGGAATGAGGATATAAAAGTCCAAAATTAGATGCATTCGGAAACAGTTCGGCGGATGGAGAGTGAATGCCGCATCCGTCTGATTGAGATGAAGTTATTCGGAACGAAAGATTACGAGAAATGTAATATGTGCATGCGAAGAAATCGAGTCTAGTTTGAAGTAACACGTAAAATAAACATAAAAAGTTTAATTGGATCGGAGCCATTGCAGATGGATGACTGGGTCTAGTGTATGTTCAATTATTACTTTAACTCGTTGAGAATACTCAAATGAAAACGATCAAAGGAGTGTAAGCCGATGTTCGTTTTTACGTTCGTAGGACTCGCGCGTGAGATTTGAAAGAAATCACGTTTGTGAATACCAATAAAGATAAACGAATCTTATAATATGACTGTTCATAACTTATTATTTGGAAAGAAATTTCACATCTATAGGTAGGGTAAAATACGGTATTAGCAGTATGCGACTATTTTTATTTAATTTGTGTAAGGTACACTGGTACACTGGCGGAAGTGGAAAAAGGGGGTAAGTGTAAAAATCGACTCGAAAAATTGGAATTGTACTTACTTTACAGTTTTTACCGCATCATAACATTATGCAAGAATATACTTTGATGCTCAAACTAATACTATGTTGAAATTTGTATAATACATACACTAACACGGTTAACGCTTAAACTGTAATTTTAGGTTTCGCGAAAAGTTGATTTTTGCATTCATAAAATCAATTCTTATTTGCACCAATTGCTCTTTTTTCAAGTTATTTTTTATCACTGGTGACCATTATAATACAATTAAACTAATCCCATTCAATTGGTAGTGGTTTGTACCAAGAAAGCAAATAATTCAAAGATTTTACACATACCCCAGGTATCAAACACTGCGGGGAAAGTGGATAATCTTCTAAATACGCATTTTTTTTTTCATCCCTCCATGGTTTATTTCGATAGCTGTGAAGCTTAATATGTTCCTTCTTTGTTATCATTGTGATTCCAGCGGTGATTGGACTCACATAAATAAGAAAATGCTTGATTAATCCACCTATCGGTATTGATGCCTATCACATGTTTTACAAATGAAAAAAAATGTATAAGAAAGTTAAAAATAGCACTGATAGGTAAATATATTGTATAATTCACATTAATTTTTATTCATAACAAGTTTCGCCGTTGAATGCAATTTTTTGCCAACAAATTGGTTAAGAACAAGTACTTAAGAATTGCTGATAATTGTTTACGTGCTTTGCGCACACACATACATACAAATACGCACATACAGACATCATCTCAATTCATTAAACTAAGTTGATTGGTTCAAAACCCTATAAGTCCCATTTTTCCTTTAATAAGTTCATCTTTTGGGCGAACATATAGACTTTACGTACACTTAGTGTTCGAGAAGGCAAAACCAGCCCTCCCCTAGCTATTACGAGAATTCCTTGAGGATCTATTCCGTTAAGGTAATGAAATTATTCCACAAAAGATACTCAGAGCAATTATTGTATTGATTTTAGTTATATGTAACTACTTATCACTATTGAAGGTCAAGGTAATATGGGTTTTCCACTTCCCCCATCCCACTAGGGTAAGTGGAAAAACAACTCCTAATTTTAAAATCTATTTCCATAAATTTCAAGCTACCAAAATGGTATGAATTACCGCACAGTTGGTGCAAAATTGACTGTTTTTGATAGCTCATTTTGATTGAACGCATTTAAATCATTTAAACTGGTTTTACACTAATTCAAACATGTACTATCGATTTTTCCTTTTCCACTTCCCCAGTGTACCTTAATTTAACAAAAAATCCACCACTTAGGGTAACTTTACTCTGACTTGCCCCTAAGGCCTGGATGCAACGTTGGCTCATCACGAAATTAATCAATAATTCGACAATAATATGTATAGCATTTTGTAGAGAGACATTTATCAATGCTTCTTTGAAAAGTGTATCAAGAATAGTTTATTTAAATAACACAAGATTAATGTACTTCTTCAGGCAGGCAGTGAAAGAGATTTTCTGTGTGCCCAATAAAGTAGTTTTTAGAATTGACTTACTTATTTTCGCACATTAGATGAACGGATAACAATCACACTATTTTAGCATTCATATTAAATTAACTTTTTTTATTAGTATAGTGAAACAATTAATTTTCACTTGAAGCAGCACATTATACACCCGATTCTTTTTTTTACACGGATTATTTTCACACGGATTTTTTTACACGGCTTTTTTACACGGATTCTTGAAATAACACGGATTTTTTTTGCACGGTTTCTCGAAATAGCACGGATTTTTTTTTACACGGATTCTCGAAATAACACGGATTTTTTTTTACACGGATTCTCGAAATAGCACGGATTTTTTTACACGGATTTATTTTTACACGGAACTCATCCCCCATATTAACAAAGCACGGATTTTTTTTGCACGGATTCTCGAAATAGGCGAATTCGAGAAGGATCCAGTGGTAGAGTGCGCTGCGAGAGTTTGGGAGAAAAGTCGTCAGAAGCGATTATTTACATTCAAAATCAAATTTTCTTCGTAAAATTTACTTCACTTTTTGGTATATGGTGACATGTTTTCCACTGGCAATGGCTTCTTACAGTCTTTAAGCAGCTGTTGAAGACTAATCCCACCCAAATAAGCCGCGAATTAAAAATCCGGGAATTCATAACCACGATAGTGCGGTGGAGGCACTGCAAGAGATGTGCTATTTAATCGAAAAAATCATATGCAGTACCCACCGGATGGAAGCTCATCCCAAAGAAAACAAAATTTTCTTCCAATTAGCGACTATTTCAGCTTTCATAAATGGTTGGATTAACCGGAAAACGCGAAAATCTGACACCCTCCGTAATATGCTGCCAATGCACTTTTTTGGCCAACGACACTTTTTTCGTGGTTCTTGTGAGCTTTACTCAAATTCGCCTATAACACGGATTATTTTTGCACGGATTTTTTTTCACACGGCACGCATCCCCCGTGTAAAAAAAGAATCGGATGTAATTGCCTACCTTACAGCTTTTACAAACGATTAACCTACAGTGAATGATGCACCAACATTTCATGGACTGAAAAAACATCCAACACCAGGGCTGAGATTAGGAAAATTGGCTGAACATGAAGTCCATTACGCACGAAACCTTTGATGTATCAAATAACAGATTGTGCACAACTATTGTTGCTTTTGAATACTTGGTATAACAACCAAGAAAGCGTTATTGCATTGCCAAAGATAACAGCACATGAACAGCACAGAAAACTTGTCAAGGGGTGGAACGCTGAGCCCAATGTTCCAAATCCATTGTGGATTCACAAGTTTTTTTTTCGATTACTATTTTATCTAAGGCGCATCATCTGTGGAAGTCAAGCCTACTACGGGCTCCAGAAGAAACTGCGGTCAAAAAAGATTCATCACCGCACCAAATGTGTCATGTACAAGACGCTGATAAGTCCTCTACAGACATGAAACATGGGCAATGCTCGAGGAGGATTTGCAAGCACTCGGAGTATTCGAAAGACGGGTGCTAAGGACCATCTTTGGTGGTGTTGAAAAACGACTGTTTGTGGCGGCGAAGAATGAGCATACAAATCTATGGCGAACCCAGCTAAAGGGTACGATGGGCAGGGTATGTTGCAAGAATGCCGTACAGTAACCCTGAAAAGATGGTGTTCGCTTCCAATCCGGCAGGTACGTGATGGCGTAAGCACAGCGAGGGGCGTGGGACGCATTCGAGGATGGAGAGATGCGGCCTCGAACCGTGTATTGTGACGTCAAATTGTTGATTCAGTGTTGAGTGTTGATATACATAAAAATGAATTTCTGACTGTCTGAACCTTATAGACTCCAAAACTACTGAACCGATCGGCGTGAACATTTGTATGCAGAGGTTTTTGGGGCCGGGGAAGGTTCTTAAGATGGTTTGAGACTCCTCCCCCTTTGGAAAGTGGGGCTCTCATACAAATAAAACAGAAATTTCTGAGTAACTCGAAAACTAATCAGAGAATAAATCAATTTTAGGAAAAACGCAGTTTGTTGGGTCGTTAAAATTTTTTCCAAACCATTCTGGGTCCCAAACAACTGTGCAGAATTTGGGCACGATTGGTTACTTCCTCGCTTTCGGCACTTCTCACTTCTCAGCAAGCTTTTCCGTCATATTTTTTGAAAACCTATTCCGACCGATTATTTTTTCATTTTTGCTAGTGAAAAGAAAAAGTGATAAAAATCAAAACATGTGACAGATGTTTTCTGCTGAAACTTCAGTATAGAATGCAACAATATTTTAATTACTGAAGTGAATGCACAGGGAAATATATTTGCTGAAGGCATTTCAGTTATCTATTTTTCTGAAAGGCTAAATGGATATTTGCTGTGTAAATATATAACAGTGTTTATCTTTGAAATCATTCTTTACCTAAATTGAGATTTATATTGTTTTTTTTTTAAATAATGTAAGGTAAAGGACAAAATTATTTATTTGATTATAGTTTGATAAATGGTTGGTCGGGGTATGTTTTCAAAAGGTTAAGATTCACAGGACTTCGGAACGGGAAAACAAGAATTCCGTATTTTAAACATATGGCAACTGTAAACTAAGAAAAACGATGCTAACGGGCAGATAAATTCATTTGTAGAAGGCATTTTATTTCTTCTTTCGCCTTATACCAGGCAAAGTCGATCATTTTGAAGGATGTATTATCTCCTCGATTCGCCTTGTACCGGGCAGACGCGATCATTCAAAGAAGGCATTATTGTTCCACGGCAGACGCGATCACTTGAAGAAGGCATTTTTCCTCAATTCATTTTTCACCCGGCAGACACGTTCGTTAAAAAAGCGAGATTACCGTCTTTGACCAGAGGTCGCACAGACTACACAGTTGACATCTAGCACTAGACAACGAGCAAGACATTTACACTACATTCAGTGGACTAGTGAAGAATTTTCCGCTTTACGAAAAGTTTTCTCCTTACCAGGGGGGAAAACGAACCCACACTCCACAGCACATACGTCTAGACGACTGACGTCGCCAACCGCACGGCCACGAAGGCCACAAAAAAGGCATTATCTCCTCCCGACGCTCCCGACGCCTTATACCGAGCAGACGCAATCAGTAATCGATTAGGTCTATACCGGGCTATACTATTGAGTTCGTTGGTCCGGAAATTGCATAAAAATAATGTAAGAATCATTGTTAATTTTGGTAATCAATAGTAATCAGTCATTATTCAGAAATCAATGAAATCAAAATAATCCAAAGTAATCATCAATAATAAAAAGTTATGAGCTGTGAAACCATTCTAGCTTTTAGTATTATATAAACCCGACAAAATCAGAAATACATTTTTTGCGCGATGTTGACCTCTGCAATCGACTGGTTACTGGCGTTTATTGTTTGATTGAGAAAATTCCGGGACTATTTTATCACAAAGAAGAAAAGGGTTCATCGCTTCAACGGCATTGAAGATACTTCCATGTTTGCATAATTGCATGTTCATAAAAGTTAAAATGTTAAGTTATTGCGATAATCTAAGATATTACAATATCTGAATGCCCCATAAGTGTTTTCAGGCAAAACTGGGTCCTCCTAGGGGAAACGATAGGTAGGGATTCTTAAAACTTCATATAAGCATAAAAGCATATGGAGACGCATGGTACATTTGAGCGATGATTCATCTTGTGACTAAAAACTGTTTATGTAAATTTCATCACATCCGTTTTTATTAAATAAATAAACAATCAATTGCATTTAACTTGTATTAAGAGAAAGCAGAACCTAATTGGAGGTTGGGAAATACATGTTCTTCATGTCGAGTACCGTGGGGCATCGAAGTCCGTACACTTAAGCACCTTAGTATATGGAAAAGTCATTAGAAAATAAGAATCGAATGTAAATAAAACGTTTGTCATTGAAATATCTACTTTTGACGTGTTTCACATTTACTCATTAAAAACTACGAAAAACATGATAAAATAATGAATTAAATCAACTACTCCTGACTCGAAATCCGACCACCGTGGATGGATTTCGGATCAAAGGATCAAAATCCGTACAGCTATTTCTTAACTAAATATTTAAATTGAAACAGTCTGATTGACTAAACTACCACTGTAAATAGTTCGATACGCACCTTGAAAAGCGATCCCTTCGATTTGTATTCCGCTTATCTTATGTAATGATTTGCAATTAGCAATTAAAACACAGTTACTTTTAGGGGAAATTATGATCTACCCGAAAACAAAATGGCGGCACGAACTCCGTGTTTGGTGGGTGGAGATTTGTTTTTGATTTTTGTTGATTTAATTTCAAAGCCTTCTATCCAATTCTATGCCCTAAAAGCATGCTGTCAAGTATCTGAACAGGATAAGATAAATTATTTGTTCATTAATTTTCTTTAACCTCTTTTAATTTATTGATATCTCATGAGGTGGACGGATTTCGGTGCTGTACGGATTTCGGTTCCGCACGGTACTGCGATCAAGAAATCAAATTAGAATTATGATTTCAAACAGCAGGTTCTCGGACGTCTTCTAAGCGACTTTCACAATTCTTTCACGGTTGTCTTATCCACCTCATCTAGGTTGCTAGTTTGTTAAGTTTCTATGCCCCCTTTTGATGCAAGATCAGCTGATCGTATAATTAATGGTATAATTATTTCTAACTTTTTTTCGTCAAATGACATTCCGTTCTACAGATCTAAAGCAGTTTTTGTTGGAAGGAAGAAACACAATACAATCTGAACAAACAACTCAGAAATCAAGAACGATCACAGATAAAAATGATAAGCTGGAAGAGCTTGTAAAATCATATAATTCATCGGGAGGCTTGTTGTATTAGCTGACTGGAATGGCTCTACCTCAGATCAACAAATGAACAGAACAAATACTTTTGAATACATAATTAGTCTTAATGTAGGGTAAGGAGGGGCAATATGCCCTAGCTAAGCATAGACTGCTTTTATGCCTTAGCTATAACGATTTTCATGGGTGTTTCTACCTCACGCAACAGTTAAACAATATAGCTAGCTGATGTCATATTAAAATTAGAAAAAATCTCAATCATATTGATAATATTCACATTTAAAAAAAGGTGGTGATATTTCGTTACCGGAAAACTCATGAGGCAAAACGCCTTTTAGCCGGCAGCTCTTAGAGAACAACGTACCACGCGTCGGCACATCAGCATTCTGGTATGGAGAGTACATTGTAGGATAGTTCCACTAGGGTGTTTTGCCTCGCCGAAATGTTAGATGTTTCATCAAAATGTGGAAAATTTCAGTTTTTCCTACATTCCTATCTATTATGTTGACACTTTTTTCGCCTAACCTACATAATTTCACGTCTAGTTTTATTAAAGCTCTCTCAAACATGGTAAATATAAGTGAATACCGGAAAATGGTTTCGCCCCGGGGGGGGGGGGTCGTTCTGGGGCCTCTTCCCCTAATGTTTTTCATATAGCTGGAAATATACCAGAAAGAAAATTATTGATTTATATTTTTACGATTTTTAGCGAGAATTCTATTTTGGGTAAATGCCTTTTCGGCATATGTTACATTCTAGGCAGATATTCTGATGTCTATGCAGATATTCTGAAGCTCGATTTGGACCCACACCGCGTCGCACGACTCAGACTAATATGCTAGCCATTTTCTAGCATTATACGCCACAGTTCTGATCCGTTGTTGATCGTCCTTCTTGAAAACCGCTTTAGTATTTGCCGACAAAAGTCTCCTCAAACCGGCGGAATCTTCTGAACAAAATTCAAGAGAGTACCTTGTAGAAGGTTGTGAGGAGTTTTACCTTGAAACTTAGCACAATTAAGTCTATGCCCTCATATGAGGCCATCAAGCCAGCTCGAAGGCATTTCTTCTTCCTCCCATGCGATTTCAATCACTTATTGACATGAGAAAGGTTGACATGTTACTTTAATATTGAAATTACTAAGCTTGTGGTACAAGCTCTTATATTTATTGAACACCAATCTACACAGAAGAGTATGAAATTATATAAAAATGAGCTTTATACGTGTTTTTGGGAAAATTGTAATTAGGCCGATACAAATATTAAATTTACTTTATGTCAACCCCCCCTTTATTTTTCCAAAAATATCAGGGGGGCGAAAAAAAAACTTTTTTATGATAGATTTAGTTTTTTTTTATTTTGAGCATTATGTTTGTTTTTATTTTGGCACGAATTTGTCACCAAGAGTATTTAAAGTGAAATTACGAGCAAATATTTCTATCGGCATAAATATTCTATATTCGTCTAAGATCCCTTGCAATATGTGACCGACCCATTTCCATCCACGCTTTCGAACATCTATTGTTATCGGTATTTAGTATTTATCGGTTGCTCGGCACACGATATCCAACTGTTATCGTCTTGACCTCTTTAGATTTCATGCGTCGAATGGCTGAGACTTGAAGTGCTCGAACCAACATTTCAGTGTTCAAGTCAGTGAGAAATTGAGGCAATAATCTCCGGATGCTGAGCCATCCTTTCTTCATCGGTCAGGATGTCCAGCTATGCCCGACTGCCCTGTTTTCAGCAGCGCCCGACTCCCACTGACAGATAAACATACCGTCCGCCGCGTAATCCATTCTTTTCGTTTAATGCGCATCTCACCCAAGTTGTTTTCGCCGGTTTCGATAAAAGCATTCTTCGCCACCCACTTCTCTTCTACAATGCTACCTTCCAGAACATGCACTACTCGGTTTTCCAATCTGCCAGATTCACTATTCAGCCATCTTGGATTTAAGTATGGCAGAGCCAGCGAGTTTGTTTGCACTAGGAATGAGTTTTCCACCCCGCCTTCTTCTCTTCCATGAATTTGGCAGATTGGAAACCTATAGTAATGTATTAATCTTGGTCCTGCCAACTAAAAGCAGCTGCTGAGAAGTAAATCAAACGCTTGCTGCAGACGGGAGGAGCAGGTGCGACTCTAACCGAAAATGCAAAGGGGGGAAAGCCGCAACAACCGGCGATAATCGCCTTCTCTAAGATATTTCACGAAATCTGATTGGAGCAAGGACAAATTGAGTGGATGGCAGTGAAAGACGTGACATGTCAGTCACTCACCGATCCAACTGATCAGTTTAAACGTTGGCTCGACCACTTAGAACAACTTCTTCAAGTTCTGACGACTTATCCTAATTCGTATATAGGGAAAGGTTGACATTTCTCTGACGGCAGCCGGCAGGATTCCGGCCCGGTTGATCATGTGAGAATCATACTGTCATGCTTCGCATTATCCTGGAGCAGGTCATTGAATTTCAAGAGTCCCCCCATTTGGTCACGGAGAAGCCTTCGATTGTCTGAATCGCAAAAAAAAACTGTGGGCGTCCCAGGGAGGTCTAGACAAAATCGAGAGTCCTGTGCAATGGAGTCGCTAAAGTGAGGCAAGGATAAATGTATTGTATCTCTGTTGTTGCTCATCGTAATTGACGAAATCAAGGGCCGCTCTAGCAGCCCACCACCATAGAGCAATCGAATGACCTCGGTCCTCGAGTCAGAAGATGATACTGCTCTACCAACGTAAGAGCGCTCTACCATGTAGAGTAAACTGAATGACCTGGTCGTACACTCCCACTCGTAAACGTCAGCAAGACCAAATCGCTGTATATGAACAACTCCAACTCTACGGTAGCCGGACAAACAGTGGAGAAGGTCGAAAACCAAATCCAGCCAACGTCGGGTGGTGGACCAATATCAACATAGAACATCCAATCGGCCCAGGCTCTTGCACCAAACCTCGAATACACAACTCTAACGTGAAATCTGTGATGTTATACGCCAGTGAGACTTGGTGCGTATTAGCAGAGTTCATATAGAGTTGCAAGTATGCATAAGCCGATGTCTACGTTTTACAGCTCGGGCCTGGTAGCCTCACAACAGGAATGCTGAGCCCCATCGACAATGCCATCGAAATCCAATATCAACAGCAACTCCACAGTGTGAATGGACGTAGGCCGGCTTCACACCACGTAAGAGCGGAGACGAAATCTGCAAGCTAGCGCTGGACAGAAATCTGGCCGGACATCGCTGCAGAGGCAGACCTGATATATCTTGGCGACGGAAACCTAACAGAGTAATAAACGAAGTCGTTAAGAATCAGACTTGGGCCCAAGTCAAGAATGGAGAAAGAAGGAACCCAATCCCAGTGCCGTATAGCCTATGTAACAATGTAACAATACCCATAGCGATGGAGTTTACAGAGTAATAGAGTTTATTTTTGAACTTGTTTGGAAGAATGTTTCATCTATCTATATACATAAAAATGAATTTCTGTTTGTCTGCACCTTATAGACAGGGAAACTACTGAACAGATCAAGGTGAAAATTTGTATGCAGAAGTTTTTGGGGTCGGGGAGTGTTTGTAAAATGATTCGAGACCCCTCGCCAGTATAGAAGGGGGGGGGGGCTCCCATACAAATGGAACACCAATTTCTTCATAGCTCGAGAATGAATCAAGAAAATGGAACTGAAAGGAACTCAAAAGTAAGCGGCAGGGGTTTTCTTCCAGGGTAAAATAAACTGAACTAGAGAGTTCGAGGGTCTAAACAAAACTGAATGTATTATCATTTTCTCCATCTAGTGTTAAGATCGAAGTTCCCTTTTTACAATGACTCTACTATTCTCCACTCTTCTCTGTACTTCTCACTATGCTCTTTCTCTCATATTTATACTTTCAACATTCGAGTGGTCGCTACAATCCTTCACCCTGAAGTAGTTGAATATTCGAATGAATTTATATGTATTTTTGTATTAAATTGAATTTAAGTTCAGAACTCAAAATTATATTTTGAAATCACACTAAAGGTTTTCTTCTTATATCTAGTTCATTATTTAAATATATTCTAATTGTAATAAACAAATCCTTCTTTTCTACGTTTCTTTGCAATTCTCTTCGAACGTTTTCTCACTTCTATGTTTGATGGAACTTCATGCAATTCTTCTGGGAGATTTTGTAAATGTTCAGCATAGATAAATGATTCAGCAGGAAATCCGTAAAATTCATCCTCCTCATCGGAACCTCGATCCGAACCATCATCTCTTCTTCTTTTGCTAGTACTGCCTTTACCACTTTTTGTTGAAGAGGCATCCTCACGGACGAAATAGCGCTTATTTCGGCGATAATGCTGCGATTGCGCTAATTTCAACTGACGCTTATGCGCCAAAACGATTCTGCCACCCAGGGAAATCTGAAAAGTAGTATCAGAATTCTGTCTTAAAAACTTTGCAGGTAGCCAACGTCTTATGTCTGTGTTGTTAAAATTCTTATAATAAATCAGATCACCATTTTTCAACTTGGTATAATCATCAGGATAATCTTTGGTGTTAGCATTGCAATTGTCAGTCGTGTCGTGTAAAATTGTTTGGTTTGCTTTAGGTTTATTTTTAGGATTAATCAAATCCAATAGAGTTTTAGGCTTGTAACTCAAAAGTCTTTCAGAGGGAAATTGATGCGTGTCCAAGCAAATATTACGATAGTTAAAAAGAAAAAGTGCAAGCTGTTCTTCTATATCCTTATGTCTAATATTTGGGTCTAGGAAGAACTTTTTTAGTGCGTCCTTCACTACGCGGACCATCCTTTCCGCTTGGCCATTACTCTCCGGGTGATATGGAGGGCTTTTTAATACGTTGATTCCTTGGTTCTCAAAAAAATTTATAAAATTATCAGAATTAAAAGGCGGTCCTCCATCGGTGACTAAAGTATCTGGCAATCCAAAACTTGCGAAAATGCGAAGGAAAACTTTGATTACTTTCGTGTGGTCCGTACCGTTTTTCATATGCTCAACCTCTATCCACTTTGTGAAGCTGTCAACGACTAGCAGAAATGTCTTCTTTTCAAAGTAAAAAAAATCAGCATGCACTCTGCTGAATGGTTTATTGGTTGCTATCCATTTGGAGTAAGGAGCCTTTTTCGTCACCACGTTCATTTCATTACAAATTTTGCACTGTTTTACAAAATGTTCTACATCCTTATTTAAACCAAACCAATAAACAGTTCTACGTGCTAATTGCTTGATTTTATTTATACCTGAATGATTTATGTGCAGTAGTTTCAACACTTTCTTCTTCATTGATTCAGGAATAATTACACGATCTTGGAATAACACACATCCTTCGACTTCCTCCAGATCCTGGTAGTGTGAAAAAACATCAATGAAACAACGATCAAGTCTTTCCGGCCAGCTATTCCGCAGATACTGCAACAACGTTTGTAAAAATTCATCCTTGGACGTCTCCTCTGCTACCTCTTTGTAATAAATGGGAAATTCATAAGAAAAATTGAGATTCTTAACATATTCTCTTGATAAATCCTTTGGGACTTCTTGGGGCAGGGGAAATCTCGAGCAAAAGTCGGCGTTACCCAATTTGGATGATGGACGGTACACTATATTAAAGTCGTAAATAGCTAACTCCATCACATACCTCTGTAACCGTGTGACCGAAATTGGATGTTTTCCTTCTTTCCCGAAGATCCCAATTAAAGGCTTATGGTCTGTAAAAATCGTAAATTTCATTCCATATAAAAATTTATGGAATTTTTTTACGGTGCTAACTATTGCAAGTGCCTCTAAGTGTAAGATGGGGTATTTTTTTTGGGCTTCATTGAGAGAGAAAGAAACAAAACATATGGGTTTCTCATCACCATTTACAACATGGGCCATAACTCCTCCAAGGCCATAATTACACGCATCGGTCACTACAACTACTGGTTTGTATGGGTCAAAATATTCAAGCAGATTTGGTTTAGTTAGAATTTGCTTACAATCATTGAATACTTTATGGCATTCCTGACTCCAAAAAAATTTAACATCTTTTTTTAAAAGTTTATAAAGACAATTTATACGAGAAGATAAGTTTGGGATAAATTTGGCATAAAAGGTTAATAGTCCTAAAAATGCCTTCAATTCTGTAATATTTTCCGGGGCCTTCGCTTTACGTATTGTTTCCACCTTGTTCGGACAAGGAAGCAAGCCTTTGTCTGTAAGAACATGCCCTAAATAAGGTAACTCATCGACAAAAAATTTACACTTTTTAAAATTTACTTTTATATTGGCCTTGGCTAGCCTTTCCAAAACCAACAAAAGTTTATTTCTACAGTCCTCAAAATCTTTCCCTGCTATAAGCACGTCATCCAAATAACACGAAACGTTTTCCAAACCTGCCAAAATTTGGTCCATGACTTTTTGAAATATTGCCGCACTAGATGATGCTCCTTGGGGCAACCTGTTATAAGAATACAAACCTTTTATTGTGTTGATAACTAAAAACTTTCTTGACCTTTCTGATAAAACCAATTGGGTGTAAGCGCCCTCCAAATCCAAAGCGCAATACACCTTAGAGCCGGAGAGGGTAGCAAATAAGTCCTGGGCCAATGGCAAAGGATATGTGTTTGGCACTATCACTTTGTTTATAGAGACTTTACAGTCTATAACTAACCTAATGTTGTTGTCCTTCTTTATAATTACAACTACCGGGGAAGCCCATTCACTGGCTTCTACCGGTGTGATTACTCCGTCTCTTTCAAGTTCGTCCAAATAATCCAAAACTTTCTGGCGTAGTCGCAAAGGCACCTGATATGCTTTTTTAAAAATTGGCCTGTCTTCCTTTAAAATTAAATCGCCAGTAAAACCTTCTATTGGACTTGAGAAATCCTTGTTGAAAACTTTAGGGAACTTACTTTTTATGTCTTCAATAAGATTATCTTGCTCAAGCGACGCGATGTTTCCAACTGGCTGAATCAAGTTTGCAAATGTGTTTCTCCATCCTACAAAAAACTCGTCCAACCATGAACGGCCTACCAGTGGGACGAAATCGTTTTGGCAACGCAAAACCACAAAGTAAAGTTGCTTCCGCATTCCGTTAAGTTGAGCAAGGACTTGGACTTTTCCTAAAACCGTCAACTTGTTACCATCTACTTCCAGTATAAAAGTCGTTTATTGCATTTTTCCAAATCTAGATGCCGGAAATTCCTATTGAAAAGTTTTTCTGGGATAACACTTTCCGCCGATCCACAGTCCACTTCCATTGTCAAACGCTGTCCTTCAATATTGGCATCCACGTAACACGGCTCATTTATTTGTTTGAATGACACAACGTTTAGGCAAGCTGAATCTTCTTCATCTGTGTCCGAATCAAGATCTTTTTTATCGCTTAAAATATCAGATGTATCTGAAACAGGTGGAGTAGGCTTTGGCGAATCGACAAACTTCACGCTATATCTTCCTCTTTCTGGACTTTTCATGCTCAACCGATAGCAGTATTTTCTTGTGTGCCTTTTTTTTACAGAAAGAGCAAAAATATGAAGGTTTATCAGATTCGCCTCTATTCCGGTACCTGCTACTACCACTGTTTCTTGAAAACGATCTATTTCTCTCATAACTCCTACTTCTGCTTCTGTATCTCCCTCTTGAAATATCGGGTTTGGGACCTAATCGATTTACTATACTGACTCTTCTGTCATCGTCATTCAATAACTGAGTTCTACTAGTTGAAATTTCTTGATTGAGAATAATTTTCTCTGCTCTAGAGGCTGATAAATCCTCTTCGTCAAACAACCTTTTCTGTAGATTTGAGTCGTAAACCCCTAACATGTTACTTACATGTCCCTTATCGCTCTATCCTTGAAATTTCCAAATGCACACTTTTCCGCTAACACTTTGATTGCTATTACAAAATCTTCTAATTTTTCGTATTTTCCTTGACGTCTTGTCCAAAATTTGTAACTGTGTATTACTTCCGAGTCTACCTTGTCATATCTATGCTTTAGCTTTTCGGTCATTTGTTTGTAAGTTAAATCCTTCAATTCTTGTCCGGCAAATAGTTTTTTCAATTCAGTAAATACTTCGGTACCACATACTGCCAAAAAGGATGTTTTGTAACGTTCTGCTGGGTACTGGTTGTGTTCAAACATGTATTCAAGTTGTTCGAGATATTGTGAGAACGGAATGGATCCTGGTAAATATGGGTCTGGTACAGTAGCCAAAGACATGCTTAGAAAAAATAAACAAAGCAATCCTCTCAGTATGCTCACTGAATAAATGAAATTACACAATTCTCTTTCAGCACTTCAATCGGTAGAAAAAAAATGTCACGTACCTGCTTGAGAACTACTTAACCGAGGCAGTCTGGTGGAGTACAAACTCGACTTATCCTTCCAGTCTCTTCAATTCTAGATCGATCCTATTTCTCTCCGCAGCAACAACAGCAACAAATGCACCAAATAGCAACAACAGCAGCACCCGAAAGGAAGCACCGAACTCAACAGCAGCAGCAACACCGGAACAAAAGCGTCTAGCTTAACAGCAGCAGCAACACCGAAATTATAGCACCAGCAACAAACCAAAAACGTAATTACAGCTTTTTTTGTCGTATCCGATGCACCGGAGTTGCACTAGTCTTCACTTTACAATCGTAACTACCACCAAAACAAAAAATGATGGCTCTTCGATCGCACTATGCACTTCGATGCATTTTTAAACTGGTATCGGTGAATGCTCTGATCTCAGATTTTTGGCTGTGGCACACACACAACGGTTGCTGCCTGGGCAAAATGGAAGCTTTCGATAGATGTATCGGTGTGTCAATGTCACTGTTCCGTTTCACCGCGTTCCTTCCGTGCTCCCAAAGTGTATAGGGGTGAAATGAGTGTTGCAACAAAAGCTGTAGGATAAGATGAATGGGAAATTATAATTATTGTTAGCTGCAATTGTGTAAATGAGAACCCAAGCCACTGGCACTCAAAAAAAAAACATAAAACCGAAATCTCTAATCTCTTTATCTTTTTTTTTTTTTTTTTTTGTGTAATTCTTTACAAACGGTTATCAAAATGGCTAATATCTCTATTGTTCTGGAGAAAATAATGAGCAAAAAAAAGCCTCAGAACAATAGTTATTCACTTAACAGCCAAAAATGGAACAATTCAGTAAAGCAACACAAAGGCGTTCATACCATTAGCCGCTAAAGAAAATTCCACTTACGCCAAAATTTCACTTGATTTTAATAAACTCACGGTAGAATATTGAAAAGATTCACTAGTAGGTATCACAATTTTAGAGTTTTAATCCTCGTCGCCACTGAAAGGAACTCAAAAGTAAGCGGCAGGGGTTTTCTTCCAGGGTAAAATAAACTGAACTAGAGAGTATGAGGGTCTAAACAAAACTGAATGTATTATCATTTTCTCCATCTAGTGTTAAGATCGAAGTTCCCTTTTTACAATGACTCTACTATTCTCCACTCTCTTCTCTGTACTTCTCACTATGCTCTTTCTCTCATATTTATACTTTCAACATTCGAGTGGTCGCTACAGGAACCGAACTGGCATGTGGAGGTTTTGGAAGGGAAAATATGTTTCAGTGGTGGTTCGAAACTCCTTCCCCTTCTGGAAAGAGGAGCTCCCATACAAATAAAGCATAAATTTCTGCATAACTCGATAACTAATTAATTTCAGGCGAAACAATGTTCGTCTGGTCTACTTTAACTCTTATCTGCAACCAGACACCTGAGAAGACATCTCAGATCTGTAGTATCCGCCCCTAGCTACACTACTGGCTGTCTGGTACAGCAGTAGCAATCGATCAAATAAAAGATCAGTTTTATCACTGACTGCACACCCGAGCAGACTCGCGTTTATCTGTATCACTTACAGTATCACGGTCTCGATAGTAATTAGTTTAAAGAACCCAATCTCCCACGAGTATATTACAGTGGCGACGAGGTGGAGATTTTGTTTTCGCGTCCCGGGAAGTGCTTATTAGTGCAAGTAGTCCGGTTTTCCAGTGAAATTTTGGTGTTTTTCACTGCTGTTTGGACGAACCTGCGAGCGAGCCATTCATCCGTTCGGCGATTGATTGGTTTATTGCCTACGGAGGAGCAACAGTTTGCGCTGCGCGGTAGCAGTACCTACACTGCAGGAGTTGGTTTGTTTTGCTGTTTCACACAGGTTTGCTGCAAAGTAATATTGAAAAGTGGAAATAAACAGAGAAAATCGTGTTTTACTTTGCATGCGTTAAAGTGTTGAAATCAGTTTATGAGCCATTTTCTTGTGCCTAGCAAGCAAAGAAATTGTGTTTCATTTTGTTTCCGTACAGTGATCCGGCTTTGTGTACATAAGACGATGCCCACCAGTGCGTAAATAAAGCCAAACTAGCAACCTCTATCATGACGCGAACGCGCACCGGTCGTTGGTAAACGGGTTTGGGAAATGTAAACGCAACCTTCGGTGAACAGCGAGTTGGCAAATTTGGCGACCCGCTCCAACCGTTGCCAAACCATCACACGGAAATATAAAGTAACCCATAAATAAAAAATCTGCCGTCTGCTGAAAAATTGTTCGGGTATTAATCATCAAAACCATTGTGATGGAGGTCAGTTTAGTTTGGATTTCAACTGATTGGCGGCGCTAGCGCATATGAAATAACCTGATAGGTTAGATATCTCGAAATCTGGAATTTTTAGAATATTGGCGTCTTCTACAAAGTTGTTCGGGTGGTCAAAACCATCATGACGAAAACAAGTTTAATTTGAAATACAACCGCTAGGCGGCGCTAGTGAATTGGAAATAACCTAAAAGGTTAGATATTTCGATAGTTGAAATCTTAAGAATATTGCCGTCTTCTACAAAATTGTTCGGATGATTAAAACCATCATGACGAAAGCAAGTTTAGTTAATAATACAACCGCTTGGCGGCGCTAGTGTATTGGAAATAACCTGATAGGTCAGGTATCTCAAAATATGTAATTTTTAGAATATTGCCGCCTTCTACAAAGTTGTTCGGGTGGTCAAAACCATTATGACCAACGCAGGTTTAGATTAAGATATAACCGCTTGATGTATAAGAAATAACCTGCTAGGTTAGATATTTCGAAAACTGAATCTTTTTGAATATTGCCGTATTCCACAAAGTTGTTCGGATGGTGAAAACCGTCATGATGCTAGCAAGTTTAGTTTTAAACACAATCGCTTAGCGGCGCTAGTGTATAAAAAATAAACTGATAGGTTAAATATCTCAAAATCTGGAATTTTCAGAATATTGCCGTATTCTACAAAGTAACTTGCCATAAGACGAGTTCGTACAATTCCATTTAATTCCACCACTTGGTTGTACCTTTGACAGATACTACAGTAAGACCATCTTCAGTGGGTCGTATGAATAAAAAGTAGCAAAACTCAACCCTTGTAGTATCTACTCAAAAATAAAGTCCACAGAGAAAACTACATGTTTGATATGAATAAAAACATTTTCGAACTTATGGCATATGCTACATTCGAACTTAGCCTTTACTACAGTTTACTACCATTTACTACACGGAGAAACGTCAAAACAAAATAGACTCCATGATGACGATGATGATTTCATCATTTTTTTTGCGGTTAATCAACAAAAGACATGTCTGTTTTGTTTGGTTTCCCTAAATTGGACTTCTATTTTCAAGAACAAAGCCGATTCGCTTCGATTCTGATGAATAATCTGCATTTGAAACATGAGTAGCAACGTCTTGAGCAGACTACAAGAAATCAGTAGTAAACTCTTGTTTTATTCATACCGAATCAGTTGTTTGTAGTATGTTCGAAATGTGTAGTGTAGTAAAGTCTCTTTTATTCATACGAACATGTTCCACAAATGACGTTTACTACTGAAAATGTAGTAAAGTTGAACTTACTACTTTTTATTCATACGACCCAGTGTCTCGTACTTGACTCGATTCGACTCAACTCGAGCGCCAAGGGGTATTGCGGTTTCAAACTAAACTTCTGGTTTTGACTCCCCTTTTAAATCTTACATAATAACCAACCTAACAGATAATTCGGATAACTTTGTAGAAGATGGCCACTTTCTAACTCTAACGGATTTAGAAATATTTAACCTAACATGTTATTTCTCATATACTAGCGCCGCTATGCGTATGAATTCCAAACTAAACTAGTCTCCATCATAAATGTTATGGTTACACGAACAACGTTGTAGAAGACAAAATCTTTCTAAGTCTTATAGATCTCGAGATATACACCTCACTAAATTATTGCATATAAGCTAGCGCCACCTAGCAGATGTGTGTCTAGCTAATCTGATAATCACAAAATGTATTACGCACATATTTATATTACAAAAGTTGGAGCGCGTTCTGAAATATCTGAAAATAAATAATATTTTTTCCTGATTTTATTTATTTCCGTGTTTGCCTCAATAGCAACCGGATATTCACCACCGGTGCGAAGCATGATTGCACTTCAACAACCTTGATAGAAACAACCGGTGCGAGAACAAGTGCATAAATAAAATATGAACGCATTTCGTTCCTATACTAGACACTCATTTGGATACACATTGGTGGGGATCGTCTAAATAATAGCTAATTAGAACTTGTTTCGTCACAGCCGAAGAGTTTGTCACGTACGAGAGTTTGTTTCAACAACAGTGTAGTGCAACGCACAGTGTATATCAGTTTGTTTGCAACTTGTTTCGCAACGCTGATACTGTTGTATTGGTTTATGCTCATGTTTAATAGCAACTACAGTTTATGCTTGTGTTGAGCAACACCATCGTTTTTGTTTGTTTGTGTTTCACGTTTGGTTTGTTTCGTTGATAAAGTTTGTCGTTGAATACGATTGATCCGAAACGGTTGAAGTTTGTTTGGTTTGACACAGAAAGCAGTTTATGTTTTGCACTGTGGAGCAAATCGTTAAAAAGTTGAACAAAAAGGTTTACAAAATAGTTTTGAAAATTTTGTTTTAAATTTGTCAACTGTTTGTTTCGATCAAGTTTATTGGATTATTACACTGAAAAAAGTTTTTAGTTTTGTTTTGTGTGATAATTTAACTAATCGTTTTTCACAGTTTTCGTCGTTTTCATCGCTGTCAGTATGCCGTTAGTGAATCACGTTGAGCCGTACATACCCGGTACGATTCCGTTTAGCCAGTATCTGGAGCAGATGGACTGGATTTTCATCGATAACAAGATGTCGGATGCGAATGAACAGAAGGCATCGTTTCTGGCGGCATGCGGAAAGGACGTTTATAGCGAGTTGAAGCTTCTGTTTCCTGGAAAGGATTTGAAATTGGTGTCGTTTAAGGAGATCACCGATGCGTTGAAGAAGCGATACGACAAAACTGAAAGCGACATGATCCAGCGTTACAAGTTTTATCAACGAGTGCAAGGTTCTACTGAAAGTGCGGAGGATTTCATTCTCGCGGTGAAGCTACAAGCGGAGATGTGTGAGTTTGGCGAATTTAAGGACATCGCAATCCGCGACAAGCTTGTGTGTGGCATTCGCGACCCGGATGTTCAACAACGTTTGTTTGATGAGGAAGGTCTGACGCTAGCCAAGGCGGAGAAGATCATCATCAACAGGGAGCTAGCTGGAGTGAATCGAAAGCTGGTTTCGCGAGAGTCCGGTCGTGTGAGTGTGTTGAACAGGCTTGGTAAGCGAGAAGAGAGTGTTGTTTCACGTAGTAGATCCCGTGGTAGAAGTCGTGGACCAAATAAGCGTTTTAGGAGCCGTAGTCGTTCTGGTTCGTTTGATCGTGGACATCGTTCTTCATCCCGATCGCAGAAGTTTCACTGCAGTTACTGTGGCAGAGATGGTCACACACGTCGCTTCTGCTATGACTTGAAGGATAAGGTGAAGAAATCTGTGAAGTTTGTGGATTCTCCAGCAGCAAAGCCGAAGTTGACAGAGTACCAGAAGAGTTTGCGTCGTCGGCTGAACAGATCTATCTCGGATGATGAGGAGATGGATTGTATGTTGATCTCTTCAATCGGAAAAATCAACGGACCGTGTTTCCGTACAGTTTTGGTTGAAGGAGTACGAGTAGATATGGAGATAGATTGTGGAGCTGCAGTTTCCGTCGTCAGTAGAGAGACGTACGAGGGAGAATTCGCTGATATTCCGTTGCAGAAGTGTACGAAGAAGTTGGCAGTGATTAATGGAAGTCGTTTGGTTGTTGAAGGACAGATTCCGGTAACGGTTGAGCTGAATGGACGACGAAAGGTCGTTAAACTGGTTGTTTTACGCTGTGGAAGCTCGTTTACACCGTTGTTAGGACGAGATTGGCTGGATATCTTCTTCCCTGAATGGAGGAAAACGTTTGGCAGTGGTGCAAACCTGAACCAGCTGTCTTTGCCGACTTCAGAGGAACGTGTCGTGGAAGATATTAAAAGTAAGTTTGCCAATGTGTTTTGTAAGTCTATGTTTACTCCCATCAAAGGTTTTGAGGCAGATCTAGTGTTGAAAAAAGGAGCAGCACCGATTTTCAAGCGTGCCTATGACGTTCCATTACGTTTAAAAGACAAAGTAGTCGAACATTTAGAGAGTTTAGAGAAAGATGGCGTCATAACACCGATCGATGCAAGTGAGTGGGCATCACCGGTGATTGTTGTAGTGAAGAAGGATGGCGGAATCAGGATGGTGATCGACTGTAAGGTTTCGATCAACAAGGTGATCATTCCAAACACCTATCCGCTGCCGTTGGCACAAGATATGTTTGCTTCACTAGCTGGTGCTAAAGTGTTTTGTTCCTTGGATCTGACCGGAGCGTATACACAGTTGTTGTTGTCGGAAAAGTCGAGAAAAATTATGGTGATTAATACAATCAAAGGTTTGTTTTTGTATAATCGTTTACCACAAGGTGCTTCTTCAAGTGCTGCTATATTTCAGCGAGTCATGGATCAAGTTTTGAAAGGCATTGACGGAGTTTATTGCTACTTAGACGATGTTTTGCTAGCTGGTGAGGATTTTGAAGACTGTTTAAGAAAGCTTAATTTGGTTTTAGAGAGACTTTCTAAATTCAACATTAAAGTCAACTTGCAAAAATGCAAATGGTTTGTGACTAGTTTGCCATTTCTGGGTCACGTGTTGACTGATAAAGGTTTGTTGCCGTGTCCAGAAAAGGTGGAGACAATTCGTAGAGCCAAGGTTCCGAATAATGTCACCGAGTTGAAGGCGTTTTTGGGTTTGATAAATTACTACGGTAAGTTTTACCCAATTTATCCTCACGTTTAAGCTGCTTATATGGTTTACTCAAAAAGACGTTAAGTTTGTCTGGACTGATGAGTGTCGTCGTGTGTTTGAAGAAAGTAAGCAGTCGTTGTTGTCTTCAAAACTTCTGGAGTTTTTTGATCCGCAAAAGCCTGTCGTTGTTGTGACAGATGCTAGCAGTTATGGGTTAGGTGGTGTGATTGCTCACGAAATCAAAGGAGAGGAGAGGCCTATTAGTTTTACCTCCTTCAGTTTAACTAACTCGCAAAAATCCTACCCAATATTGCACTTGGAAGCGTTGGCCGTTGTGAGTACCATAAAGAAGTTCCACAAGTTTTTGTTTGGAAAGAAATTCACTGTGTATACCGACCACAAACCGTTGATAGGCATATTTGGTAAAGAAGGCAAGAATTCGTTGTTCGTGACGCGTCTGCAAAGATATGTAATGGAACTAAACATATACGACTTTGACATTGTTTACAGACCGTCATCGAAAATGGGCAATGCAGATTTTTGCTCAAGGTTTCCTTTGCCTGATGAAGTGCCAGTTTCGTTGCAACGGGAGTTTATCAAGAGTTTGAACGTTTACGATGAGTTTCCTTTGGACCATGTTTTGATTGCATCTGAAACAGAGCAAGATGAGTTTATTCAAAGAATCGTTTCCTACATGAAGCATGGTTGGCCAAAAAAGTTGGAGCGTAGTTTGTTGGATGTTTATGCTCAGCATCAAGATCTTGAACTGGTCGATGGTTGTTTATTGTACCAGGATCGTGTGTTTATTCCTGCTAGTTTACAGAAGCAGATGTTGAAGTTGTTGCACAGGAATCATTCAGGAATCACCAAGATTAAGCAAATGGCAAGGAGGACAGTTTACTGGTATGGCATGAACAGTGACATCGAGACTTTCGTCAAGTCATGCAGTGTGTGTTGCCAGATGAATGCAGTTACGAAGCCAGTTTCAAATTCTAGTTGGATTCCTACTACAAAACCGTTTACACGTATTCATGCAGACTTCTTCTACTTCGACAAGAAGGTTTTCCTGGTCATTGTGGACAGTTTTTCAAAATGGATTGAAGTTGAATACATGAAGTTTGGAACAGATGCCAGGAAAGTCAAGACCAAGTTTTTGAACGTTTTCGCAAGGTTTGGGTTATCTGACGTAGTTGTTACGGATGGCGGACCACCGTTTAGCTCGAAAGAGTTGATTGATTTCTTCGAGAAGCATGGAGTCAAGGTGATGAAGAGTCCACCGTATAATCCATCGAGCAACGGTCAAGCGGAACGTATGGTCAGGGTTGTGAAGGAAGGTTTGAAGAAATTTCTGTTAGATCCGGATTTGGCTGGTTTAAGTACTGAGGATATGGTGTCGTACTTCTTGTTTGGCTACCGGAATACTTGTTTGGAGGATGGATATACGTTTCCTTCCGAAAGATTGTTTAGTTTTTAAGCCGAAGACGCTGTTGGATTTACTCCATCCAAAGAATAGTTTTAAGCATCATTCGACGAAACCAAAGGAAGTGGATAAATGTATTGTAAATAGTCCTAGTCCCAAGAAACATGACTGGATTGACAAGTTGCGTCCTGGAGATATTGTTTACTATAAGAATTTCAGACCTACGGATATTCGTAGATGGTTAGAAGCCAAATTTCTCAGACGTATCTCCTCACGTGTTTTTCAGGTTTCCGTTGGAGGGAGAGTTTACTCCGCTCATCGAAATCAGCTGAAGCTGGTGGGCACCCCAAAGCGCCGAGGTTTGTTCTTGGGGAGGAGCGAGAGGGTCCAGCGAAGAAAGCGTGCTAGAGAGGACGATGACGAAGACGTTAGGTTAAGCGACGACGAAGACGACTTTTATGGTTTTCCTTCGGATTCTTTCATCTACGGTGACGGGGATGGTCGTAACGGGGTCACGGGTCGTGGTCCTGAGGCAAGGTTTGGTGTTTCGCGCCGTCGAAGTGAGTCGTCAGTAGACGATGATCAGCGAGGGTCGTCGAGTTTGCCGCCTGAGCAGGTTGATCCGCAGGCTGGTCCATCGAAGCGAGTGTCGAGCCGATCGTCACCATCGAAGAACCGTGTGGAAAGTGTCCGACGTTCGGAGCGACTAAAACGTCTCAAGAAAGATGTCGAATTTAAATATTATTGAACTATTGTGTGTTTTAAAAAAGTTTAACTGCCACAGAGGCGGTCAAAAGTGGACTAGTTTATCGGTAGTTATGTTTTGCCGAGTTCTGATGTTGTTTAGCGGTAGTGAAGTTTAGCCGCATGTTGAAATGTTTACGGCAGTCGAGTTTTGCCGGTTGTTTAAAGTTTAAGCAGTAGTGAAGTTTTGCTGCAATCGATTGTTAATATGTTCAAACTAAAAGGGGGAGAACTGTAGTATCCGCCCCTAGCTACACTACTGGCTGTCTGGTACAGCAGTAGCAATCGATCAAATAAAAGATCAGTTTTATCACTGACTGCACACCCGAGCAGACGCGCGTTTACCTGTATCACTTACAGTATCACGGTCTCGATAGTAATTAGTTTAAAGAACCCAATCTCCCACTAGTATATTACAAGATCGTGCCTCAGATGAGCCACAATGAACCCGTATGCACACCCGTGCACGTTTCTTGCATGGGTGAATTTCGCGTCCTGTATCCTGTCTATGGGTTTGTCCGAGGTCATAACTATGCCGCTAACAAGCATGGCATTCCAATCATTTTAGGAACGTGAGCATGCTGATATGACGTGCTCCACCGATTCTACTTCAGACTTCACCTATGTATTCCGTATATGTAGCCCGGGAAGTCTGCAATTCCGAACCTATGCAAGAATTTGCACTTTTCCAAAAACAAAAACCAAATTTTCTTCAGAAATAAGTTTCAGTATTTTTTTATTTATATAAAATTGTGTGTTAAATTCACTACTGGATAAAAATATGTTACAAATATTCATATTCTTTGTTTTCACTAATATTTCAAATTTTGCACAGAATAATTGCATTTTGGACTTTTTTTTGTTTCCTTGTTATTTTTTTATTCCCCCCCCCCCCTCGTACCTTCCAAGAGCCGTCGGACATAAAATAAATTTAATATTTGTATGGGCCTTATTTCTATCTTTCAACTTTACGACTAAGTTGCAATTTTCCCTTATGTTGTGAATACAATGATACCTTTTTTTTGCTCGATACCAACGAGTGAAAACTTACTTTTCAAACATTCCCAGGACACATTCAAGGGCTTAAGATTATAGCATATTCAGACTACGAGCTTCATCAGTTGATAAACTTATGTACTTACTTTGGGTCCTGGTACAAAGGGCTGACTTGAAAGATCTCCAACCTGGGCTAGGATGTCCAGCTGACGGTTTAACCAATTGGCAGGTTGGATTTCGGACGACTGTTTTATTTCTTTATGAAGACTAACTTGATAAAGAGCGTGTATGTAATAATTTCGGGATTATTGTAATGTCTCATAAACTTAAAATGCGCAGAATAAGGGCGGACTATCAATCAGTAAAGACAAAAATTGGGCTTGGTTCTTATTAACGGGTAAACTGTACTGCTGGCCGATAACTGTTGTTATAAGTATCAACGATTAAGAATTTTCTTTTCAAGAAATTATAAAATAATCATTGTAATACGTATTTCTATTTCAAATCAACTATAAAACATTCGTCAACAATCAATCACGTGATGCTGTTTAGCATATTCCCACATAAAAATAGCACCAGTTACATGAACATTCAATGAACGCACCACACCAAATTGAGGAATTTCGACAATTATATCCAGATGCGAGATGATTTGCGCCGGTAAACCTTCTTTCTCATGCCTACGAACAGAAGGAAAAGTTTTTCAATCATTATCAACAAATCTTTTGCATTCGCTGACAGCTCACCCCAGCACCAAAATTGACCGCTTCGGAAACTTAATCTTCTGTATTGGTCGGCTGCCGGTCGTTTGCTCCGCACCAACAATAGAATAGCCTTTGGATTTCATCTCCAGAAGATAGTCCACAATCTGAAAGGATTTCAGCTCCCCAATGTTCAGCCACTTTTCGGCCGTCATACTAAAGGTTTAAAAAGAAAACCTATGTTGGACCAAAGGCGAGATCAAATTCATTCCTCTGAACTTACCTCAAGGCTTGAAACTCTTTGTTCTCTAAATCCTTCAAAGAATTGACGATAAACTGCGTTACAGCGAATATTTCACTACTTCGAGCTAGGCCACCTAGGTTGGGTGGCCTGTTGACTAAACTGGCGACAACTATCATCCCTTCCAAGTTATCCTACAATTATATAGTTGATCATAAGTGTACACATTAGCTAAATTATTAGTCATAGACAAAATAAGCGCCCGTGGAAAAGATAACTTTTTCTTGTTAGAAACTTACCTTCTTTTTCAAGCAAAACTTCTCCGGCAAGTTCGTCAATAGTTCTAACGCCGGCTCCAAACACTTCAGCGGTACAATCTTTTTCTGAATATGATCCGAACCGCCGAAGCCCTGATTGAGAAAAAGATTCTCCTTTTTCTCGCTGGTCAACTCATCGAATTCCACGGCCACGCCCAGGTTATTTTCGTTCAACTGCAACACTTCGAAGCACTCCTTCAGTACTTTGGTAGAGACCACATCTTCCGAGGCCATCCTGGACACTCTGGGAATATTGTTGAACACATTTTCCAACGTCAGCAGGTTGTCGTAATCGAAGATACTGTTGAAGCGGAAATCCTTCATACATTTCTCCAGGTTCTTCTCCACGTTGCCCTGCTTGAGGTAACTATTGATGGCACAGAAGATGTTACTGAATGGACACTGATCCGGTCTGTTTGGCTTCTCGTAGAACTTTTCCAATAATTTGGAGATAGTAATTTGCGCGTACAGACGTGTGGAAAAGTTTTGTGCCATGGTCCATGGCAGCAAGAAGTTAATGTATTCGGCATCGAGGTAGTTGGTTTTACAGCATCGCAACCACAAAATGACGAACACCGACTGTACCCCCGACACCTTAACTTTGTCGTTTTTGAGCGAGTTGATTATGGTGAGCGTATCGATCGAGGAATCAGCGAGGATCAGTTCGATGAGGTAATTTATGTTCGGTTGATTCGTCTCGTACAGGACGATTTCCAGCAGGGAGTACGGTTTGGTTCCCGTTAGCTTGACGACCACGCAAAGAGCTTGGATTATTCGCAGTTTGTGGCGGTGTGTTTGCGAGTCGGCGTAATAGCGCTCCTTGGATTTAGTTATTTGTTGAAACTTTTCCACCAGCATTCGCTCTAGCTTCAGAAGGAAGAGGGTTACATCCGGGTGATTGGTTCTGGCTAAACGGTAAAGAAACAAGACGCAAAGTATACGAACTCGAGCATCCGATTGAAGTGGGGTTGTTGGTGTGTAGAGTAATCTGGAATGAGGTCAATATAAATCAAATTAGCTGAGTGATTAAAAAGAAATCTTGTTGGTAGGGGCAGTGTCGATAAATATGGATTGTAGGGGCAGTGTAGACAAAAAAATGCATCGTGCATACACTAGGGGCAGCATTATTTATTTCTCAGACTAAGGCCAGAGTGGCCTGTGCAGTAAATAAAAGTCTTCTTCATTCAACTCGGTCCATGGCTGCACGTCACCCGCAGTCTAGGGAGGGTCCGCAAATCATCGTCCACTTGATCGATCCACCTTGCTCGCTACGCACCTCGCCTTTTTGTGCCCGTCGGATCGTTGTCGAGAACCATTTTCACCGGGTTATTGTCCGACATTTTGGCTACGTGCCCGGCCATCAATCAAGTGAATATAGCAGCCAGACGTAAGTTCGTTAACTTGGAAATCAATGGGCATCCGGTAAGGCGACAACTAGACAGCGCAGCAGACATTACGGTGATTTCTTCAGACGTTTACAAGCAAATCGGCAAGCCCATAGGTAATTCAGCATCCATCAACGTTGTCAAAAAATCCGGTGACAACATGGGTCTGGGTAGCCGAATTTGAATGTACTGTTACTTTGAACGAAGTTGTGAAGCAAGCAGTGGCGCCGGGTGTGGGTGGGACAAGTAGGACATGTCCTACGTATAAAAATACCTAGGTAGGACAGTCGACTCGAAGCATTGCCCTACCCATGAATATGGCACTATGGTAAGAAAATACCATATGAATAACTAAAAGATCTAATACTATCATTTAAACGTTTCAAATTTAATCAAATGTTTGAAAGTTTATCAGAGGTTAAACTGACAAACTAAAAAGTTTCAATTATGTATTGAGATTTTCCAAAAAGTCTTGAAGTTTCTAATAGTTTCTGCTCTTCCATAAAATTGTTGAAATTTTTCTGGAAGTACGTAATTATTTCTGCTAGTTCAGGGAGGCTCAGATAATTTTCTGAAATTTTATAATAACTGAAACACCGATAGGTGAATTAAACAAAAGTTGAATATTTAAACGATGATATACAGCTTAGCTTAATTTAGCTTAGGCTGACTGTACTTGTCAATGGTTGCTTCTCCGTGACTTTAGTGATGAACTCTAAATTAAGAAAAATCACTCTAATAAAGAAAAAAAAATCTCCGTGACTTATCAGAACTGATGTAAATTGCGCTACGATCCAAGTGAATAAAAGTTGAGATTTAACACCTATTCTAGATATACACGATTCATAACGCTCAAATTTAGATCAATTACGGCGCCAGTCACTTGGGAAAGGAGAGAAATATAAGTGTGTAGTTTTTTATGCATGATGTGTGGGCACGTTGTATTTGCGGCATTTCTGCAATATCTGGTATGGCGTACAGCGAACACCTGGCCCGTGGTAGAGCATTTGCTTATAAATTCCGGCTGGTACTGCACCACGATCTTGCAATAGGTGTTAGTCGACGGCAGAACATTTGAGAGAGCACCTTGTATGCGGTGTTCAGCAATGTGGTAGCGCGGTAGTTGCTACAATCCAGTTTATCGTACTTTTTTTGGCCGGGACACACGACACCTTCCATCCACTCATGCGGCAGAACCTCATTCATCCAAATCTTGGTAAATATGTACCCAGTGCATCGTTCTAGCCAGTGCCTCACCACCGTATTTAAACAGCTCTCCTGGTATTTGATCAACCCCCAGGGCTTTGATGTTTGCAGCCGCCCAATTCCTTTCTGGAATTTGTGGAGATCCGGAGCCGGAAAACGTATGACCTGAGCGCGTGCTTCTAGGTTCGTCACCATACCGTAATTGTTTCCTGGAACATTGCCATTTAGTTGCTCTCCGTAGTGCTGCCGCAACCTTTGGATCACCATAGCCTCGTTCGTAAGAAGATTTCCGTTTATGTCCTTACACTTTTTAAAAAACTTTCGTGTGTTATTGGCGCGGTCTCTTCACGGTCTCGATCTTCCTGCTAGCGCTTTTTGTTTCGGAAAATTGAGTTTTGTTTGATTCATTTGCATCGTGACCTACGCATTCGCCCTCATCAGAGATGCATCCTGAACAGAACATGAGCTAAGAGCGTGCCTTGGTGTTTTTAGTTTTGGGTTGGTACGCAAGCAAAAACGACCGTGGTAACGAACCCAACTAACATTTGAGGTGAATGTAATCGTTCTTAAAGCTACTTTTATTCAACTTGAAATTGTATAAAGGGCATGTACAATTCATTGAAGCTTCTAAACAAACATTACACCTACAAATATGGCGAACTTAACCAGCATTTGGTACTCTTAAACAACTTGTTTACATTTATAATAAAACTGCTATACAACAATTATAAAAGATTTAAGTCCATCATCGCTTGTAAAATCCATATTCACACATCTTACAGCCGTTTTTCAAAGATTCGCTGAATAATTGTCATATAGATTTTACGTAAGCATAAACATTTTCAACCAAATGACAGAAACAAGATAAGTGTAGCAATACAACTTATGTTGCCTCTATATCACCACAAAATATCACCTACTCAACACTGGTTCAAAAACTGCTTATATTACGCTGTCTCAGCTTATTTGCTTCCTTGTATCGTGGTTAACAAGATTATACAGCGATAATACAGCATTTGAAAAGCTTTTATGCAGTTGGATGTCATAACTCATATATGATCTATTCATAAAAATTGATTGTATAGGGATTTATTTAATGCTTATGACTAAGCTTACAAAGCTAAAAAAGATATAAAATAATTTTCAACCATTCACTACTACTGTTCTGGAATGGTATTATTTCGCTGCAAATATTTTTGAGTATTTAGAATTAGGTACCATATCTTTACTTAAACCTTTGATCATTTTTATTCACTCATATCTTCTGGTGTGACGTTGATTTTTCCCTCGGAGCCACGATGGATGTTATGGAAATCAATAATAAAAGATAAATCTTATATATAAAAATGAAATGGTCTGTTCATATCCGCATAACTCGAAAACGGCTGAATGGATTTTTTTCATTTCTTCAACAGAAACATTCATTATAGTTTCCGACGGGTTTATATGATATTTCCTAATGCGAAAATTACGAGTAAAGTTGAGCAAATCGTGAAAAACTAAAATTGTGATTCCTATGCGAACTTTGCATGGGCAGTTCGGAACGCACATTCTCGCCTACTGTGCAGGACAACGTCTGCCGGGTCAACTAGTAGATAATAAAAGATAAGAAAAGATATATGATATATGATAATTGATGCTTCGAACAGATTTCGATGCTGTATAAATGTTTAGGTTAGTAACCTTTAGCTAAATAAGCTTTAAACATTCGGGACACTTCACATTCTGATAGCAACGAGATCAGTGATGCCAAAAAGCAGCTGGATTTTATCATTGAAAAAATATTAGAGAGCAAATATAAATGGATTGAAGAAGAACGGAGAGTTTTGAAAAACGATTTGTTAATCATAAAAAAAAATCATGAAAAATGTGAATTCATATTTGCAAAAGTATTTTAAATTTGTTTTACGATTTAACGGAAAAATGAAAAAAAAATAAAAATAAAATATTGGAAACTTATCGAAAACTGGCACCACTTACTCTCAGACTGCATAACCAGCACTAAAAAAGTAATTTTGCATTCTGTCGCTCGCGTTCCTTGGAGTTTTTTTTATTGTAAAATTCAAGTGGAGTAATAAAATAGCTGAAATAATGATCCAAACTACTGGTAAATATACTAAGTAGAATACTAAGTACAAACGTACGAGGCAGGACGGCCTGTGCTGACGACGGTTCTCAGCCAAGTATTTCTTGGAACAAAATGCTTTGCAAAGTAAAAAGACATTTCATCCCCACGTTTAGCGAAGCGGAACAGGAGCTGATTGAACTATCAGGTGTTAATACCGATTCTGATATTGGAAAGCCTCCTGTTCAGAAAATTCGGAAGAAAGCGCCTAAAATCGAAAGCTTGACCGGTATGGATTTAAACATGCATTTCGCGAAAGAAAATATAAAATAATGTTCAACCATTCACTACTACTGTCCGGTTGAATTAATTTTTTTTAGAAAATATAGCTAAAGCTGCTAGTATTCTGCATTCCTGTTACAAAATTGCAAACCATTGATCTGAACTAGCGTCGTAACTAGCGTGATCAATTTGGATGAGGTAAATCTTAAGATTTGTTCTTCTTTTTGTATTTATGATTTGCTTATTATTTTCGACTCTTTAAACTTGAAAAATTCTCATTTTATTTATATTTTCATTCACTCTATGCCCCTGAATTTAGACAACACTTAACACCGTCGCTATGAAGGAGGAAATAATATACAGCATTGAGAGTGCCAAGACAGAAATCATAACCAGCGTCAAGGAACACGTCGAGAAGCTGATGGCGAAGACGATGGCAGCCATGAAAAGTGATTTCGAAGCTAAACTGGAACTTATTCGAGAATCTACTGTCACTGAGGGAGGAAGCAAGCATGACATACAGTTTATGTTTCACCCGGTCTCAACCATAGAAGAACTTCAAACGCTGAGTACGCGTTGGTATTGGTATGTTTTATTCAAACATTATTGTGCTTGTTCTGCATCTCGTATGGCTCGAGAATTGTCGATTTCGACACGTCTCACGTGAGACGACCGTGTATGGTAGGTATCGACAATTCGAAACGCCTCATCCCATACGAGACACAGAATGAACACATATATAAGTGATTAACTTCCGCACAATGTTGTTTGATTGTAGGTAATTGTGCGTAACGCTTTATCTACAGCGATATGTGTTTAATGCGTATTACTATGTAACGATAAATAATAATTCATAAATCAACTTTCTTTTTTCAATTTTAGATGCGACATATGAAACAACTGATTGGATCTACGGGTGACCAATACAATGGCCAAAACATATGCTATGAGTTGGTGGATCGATTTTTCGACAGGAAGTTCATGACTAAATGCTCATGGACCGGGCTAAGTCGAACTGATGTCCCTAAGATAGCGATTCAAAACTTCAAAAATACGCTGGATGTTTTCTTTTCTATCGTCAAGAGCGTGAATGAGCATTTCTCACAAAAGGCTATGAACGATTTTTTCAAATCAATCACGAGAAATTCGAAAAAACGAAGTGAAGCTAATCTGATGCGACAATCTGCTATCTAGCGCCGGTGTCGTAAAAAATGTGATTCATTCAAATCCTGATTACAATGATGCTCTGTGCCATTCAACATCCATCGAGGCATTTGATGTATATTGCATAATATAGGCCATAACTGATGCTTAGAACACTTGTGAATAGGCAATCCGTCGACGTTTACGTTGAGTTGAATGACAATATTTTGGTCCAAATCCTTGAAAGCGTTGCGTAGGCAAGTTTCCAGCACTTGATGCCAATACTGCCCACCTGGAATATTACCAACCGCTGTCGTTTTTGGAGTATGCAACAAAGTTCTTGGGTCCGTAGGGAGGCCTGTATCACTATATTCATGTTTGATGATTGTTAAAAGTTCTTTCACCGCCTGATGGTTTATGTTGTACTTAATTGCCCATTGTTGCAAGGCTACGTTAGAACTGTTCCGGCTGTATTCCTTAATTATGGTGCAGTTTTCAAAATCACCTGTTTCTGGCGTTGAATAAGAGCTGGGGCAGTGAGTGTGTTCAGCATTATCAGTAGTTTTAACGCTGTTTAAAAGATTGATCTCACAAAGCGACATTTCACGTCGATTAGCGAGTACTGAAGCATTGAAATTTTTTCACATGATTGGTATTTACATTTCTTAAATTATAGACAAACCTGAAATGCTGCAGCTCTGCTGAAGAAGTTATGTGCAACTGCCTGCTTGATTAGAACCACGGTCAGAATCGGAATACAGGTTCCGTATACGTTTCATAGTTCTTTTTTGAACATCTTAGATCGAAACTAAACTCCGATTTACAAAATGAATTCAAAACACTATACTGACAGACTGTGTGATTGCGGTTTTGACGAAGCTGTTCATTTCAACCTTGATGATGGTTATTCAACTTCATTTAACGTGTGTCTATAAAAGCTGTGTGTATGTAAAAAAAAGTATTTATGTTGTTTTTACACAGCTCACGTTAATATTAGTTGCTCTTTGTTGCCCTAAAGCAAGTTTACACAACGTTGAAATGATTTAGAAAATAGCTTAGCGTGATAACCTAATAATAGTTTTTAAAAAGCTGCATAACAGCTTTCGCGCATTTTTATTCAATTAAAAAACGATGCTGTATAATGGCTTCTAATTAGTTGTTAGAACATTTTTCAGCTATTTTTATGTAACTTATGACTTATGAGGCGTTTGTTGCTTTAATACAGCTTCTATATGATGCATGAGCTAGTAACACTAGCTTATTCGACCAAAAATGTTAGTTGGGAAGGTTCCATAGATTTGGAAATATGTAAAAATATACGAGCCTGCTTGATTTCCATCCGCTAGATGTCCACGTGTTCCATTACTAGACGAAAAATGTGTAGCATGCCGTCGCTTGAATTGTTTTCCTAGGATACAAGTTGCTATGTTAGGCTAGTGCTCTTGGACAGTGTGCTGTGTTCAGAACGTTTTGAACACTCATTCTCCTTTTCAGAATGCATCTATGGCTCTCATACGGTGTTGCAGCAATATAACCCATGCTGCATTCATCCCCTCCACTAACTGCTCCCATTCGCCGTCATACCAGTTGGTTTCTCTGATTCAGAAGTACCATGCCTAGGGGGCAGCAGGGACTATGTCCAAGGGCTTGACGATCCCTCCCCAGGCCATCTGCGAGTTGTGGCGCCTGCCTAGGATGTGGCGGGGTTTGACAGTGGGCCCTGTTAAACCTCTATAAAAAGCTGCATGTATCCGCAAGTAGGCTCCGCCAAAGCGACCGTGTGCCGCTCAAAACGCACAAGCCCAAGTCCTGGTGTTAGGTGGGACGCTAAACAGCCCTGACACGACGGCCCTCCGGCGAGACAGGAGGTTTGCGCAGGGCGGCTACAAGACGGTAGACTAGCCCAAGAATACGCGCAGCAGCTGGAAGTGGCACTCCCAACGGAAGAGCAGCTAGGCGCAGCGTCTCTTGAAGATGGCTGGAGAGATATTCGATCCGCCATTGGTAGCACCACAACCGCTGCACTTGGCACGGTGCCCACGGATCAGAGAAACGACTGGTATGACGGCGAATGTGAGCAGTTAGTAGAAGAGAAGAATGCAGCATGGGCGAGATTGCTGCAACACCGCACGAGGGCGAACGAGGCACGATATAAACAGGCGCGGAACAGACAAAACTCGATTTTCCGGAGGAAAAAGCGTCAGCAGGAAGATCGAGACCGTGAAGAGACGGAGGAACTGTACCGCGCTAATAACACACGAAAGTTCTATGAGAAGTTGAACCGTTCACGTAATGGCCACGTGCCACAGCCTGATATGTGTAAGGACATAAACGGGAACCTTCTTACAAACGAGCGTGAGGTGATCCAAAGGTGGCGGCAGCACTACGAAGAGCACCTGAATGGCGATGTGGCAGACGAAGATGGCGGTATGGTGATGGACCTGGGAGAACGCGCGCAGGACATAATTTTACCGGCCCCGGATCTCCAGGAAATCCAGGAGGAGATTGGCCGGCTGAAGAACAACAAAGCCCCTGGGGTTGACCAACTACCAGGAGAGCTATTTAAACACGGTGGTGAGGCACTGGCTAGAGCGCTGCACTGGGTCATTACCAAGATTTAGGAGGAGGAAGTTTTTCAGCAGAAGTGGATGGAAGGTGTCGTGATTGTAGCAACTACCGCGCAATCACATTGCTGAACGCCGCCTACAAGATACTCTCCCAAATTTTATGCAGTCGACTAGCACCAATTGCAAGGGAGTTCGTGGGGCAGTACCAGGCGGGTTTTATGGGCGAACGCTCCACCACGGACCAGGTGTTCGCCATTCGCCAAGTACTGCAGAAGTGCCGCGAATACAACGTGCCCACACATCATCTATTCATCGACTGCAAAGCCGCATATGATACAATCGATCGGGACCAGCTATGGCAGCTAATGCACGAAAACGGATTTCCGGATAAACAGACACGGTTGATCAAAGCGACGATGGATCGGGTGATGTGCGTAGTTCGAGTTTCAGGGGCATTCTCGAGTCCCTTCGAAACCCGCAGAGGGTTACGGCAAGGTGATGGTCTTTCGTGTTTGCTATTCAACATCGCTTTGGGAGGGGTAATACGTAGAGCAGGGATTAACACGAGTGGTACAATTTTCAATAAGTCCGTCCAACTATTTGGCTTCGCCGACGAAATAGATATTATGGCACGTAACTTTGAGAAGATGGAGGAAGCCTACATCAGACTGAAGAGGGAAGCCAAGCGGATCGGACTAGTCATCAACACGTCGAAGACGAAGTACATGATAGGAAGAGGTTCAAGAGAAGACAATGTGACTCACCCACCGAGAGTTGGCATCGGTGGTGACGAAATCGAGGTGGTAGAAGAATTTGTGTACTTGGGCTCACTGGTGACTGCCGAAAATGATACCAGCAGAGAAATTCGGAGACGTATAGTGGCTGGAAATCGTACATACTTTGGACTCCGCAAGACGCTCCGATCGAATAGAGTTCGCCGCCGTACCAAACTGACAATCTACAAAACGCTCATTAGACCGGTAGGCTACGGACACGAGACCTGGACGCTGCTCGTGGAGGACCAACGCGCACTCGGAGTTTTCGAAAGGAAAGTGCTGCGTACTATCTATGGTGGGGTGCAGATGGCGGACGGTACGTGGAGGAGGCGAATGAACCACGAGTTGCATCAGCTGTTGGGAGAACCATCCATCGTTTGCACCGCGAAAATCGGACGACTGCGGTGTTCCGGGCACGTAGCCAGAATGTCGGACAATAACCCGGTGAAAATGGTTCTCGACAACGACCCGACGGGCACAAGAAGGCGAGGTGCGCAGCGGGCAAGGTGGATCGATCAGGTGGAAGATGACTTGCGGACCCTCCGTAGACTGCGTGGCTGGCGACGTGTAGCCATGGACCGAGCCGAATGGAGAAGACTCTTATATACCGCACAGGCCACTTCGGCCTTAGTCTGAATAAATAAATAATAATAATGCCTAGTGCAGCAGGGCAGGTGCTACCAAAGCTACCAATTTTACAACATTGACGGTATAAGTAATTCCCAGTCCACTAAACTTTTAACAAGCTCAGACATTCCTCAAGAAAGCCATATTGGTTCTTTGATATTCCTTTTGTATTTCAACGAACGCAAAAATTGGACATTTTCAACCCCCCTTCCCCATATGTCACACTTTTTGTATGAATCATTTAAAAATTGTGTATGCCCCCTCCCCCTCTAAGCGTTACGTAATTTATGGAAGCTCCCTAATGTGCTACGAGGACCGCGAGTGTCGTATGCGTATGATATAAAGCTTTATCCACCGATATTTTATTAGTATTAAATTAATTGGAATAATTATCCCGAGATGAGCCATCCTAGGGCTGCAAGTCTTGTTAATAAAGATATTTGAACCAAAGGAATAAGCATCATTAGGACCTAAGATGTCTGTTGATGTATTAAACAATGAACCTCCACTATAGAATATCATGTCGTAACCAGTTCCATGATTTAAGCTTTCAAACATTAACCATTGAATAGTCGTTAGTTAGGGCTGCAAAATGGTGGGTTGACATCAAGGAAGGAGCGCCCAACAGAGCTCTGGTCCCCACAAGTCCCTATCTCACGCTTCCACGGGTCGTCCGATGACAAAAGACCGCCAGCTAAGGGTTGTGTACTTAGCTGGTAGTGCAGCCTGGGCACTGTTGTCCTTCTGACATCAGCTAGAGTGAGAAGGTACGCCTCGAGCGTCTGTTTACCAGGAGGTGCGGCTCAAACAGCGTCTGCCTGGTACCCAGCGACTGATTAACGAAATGCTGTATCGCGTCAGCTATACCTAAGGTGGCAGCCCCATCATCGCGATGTAGGTAACGCGACCCCGGTAAGGTAGCTTACTGAAGCCTCTCAAATACCACGAAAAATGGAGATAGAAGAAAAAGAGAACGTTATTTTTGGCAACCGACCCGGCAACGAAATACATGGAATGTCCGGACCGGTACCTGGAATGTCAGGACCCTAAATGAAGCTGGACGAGTGAGCGTTCTGGCTCGTGAACTGCAGAAGGTTGGAGTGAACGTGACTGCTATTCAAGAAGTCCGATGGCCTAGATCCGGAGAACGTGAATTCCGAGCCGTGGACCCCACGACCAATACTGCATTCAAGTATAACATCTATCACAGCGGCGGTGAAAAAGCAGAGCATGGAGTTGGTTTCGTAGTGATGGGCAAGCAGATGAAGCGAGTGATGCGGTGGAAACCCATTAGCGAACGAATCTGTGTGTTGAGGATACGGTACAAATTCTTCAATTACAGCCTAATCAACGTATACGCGCCGACAAACGATAAATCCGACGACGTGAAGGACACGTTTTATGAATGTCTTGATAAAGCCTATGGAGAGTGCCCAAAGCATGACGTGAAAATTGTTATCGGAGACGCTAACGCTCAGGTCGGTAGAGAGGACTTTTTCCGTCCCATAATCGGTAGGGAGAGCCTTCACTCCGCTACCAATGACAACGGCCTACGGCTAGTAAATTTTGCTGCTGCCAGAGGGATGGCCATCAGTAGCACCTACTTCGCACGAAAGAACATCCGAAAGCACACCTGGAGACACCCAAATGGTGAAACTTGCAACCAGATAGACCATGTTCTGGTGGATGGGCGCCATTTCTCGGATGTTATCGATGTGCGGACATTCAGAGGTCCGAACATTGACTCTGATCACTACCTCGTTGTCAGTAAAATTCGATCACGGTTGTCAACTGTATCGAACGAAAGATCACAGCGAACGATGCGTTACAATATCCAGCGATTGTCGGCGGAAGGAGTATCGGCTGAGTACCGCCAGAAGCTCGACGAACGGATAAGTGCAATCAACGTTAGCGACAACATAAACGATCTATGGGAGTCGATCCATGGAGCGGTGAGCACAACAGCACGAGAAGTGGTAGGCACTGCACAGAGGCGACCCAAGACGGGATGGTTCGATGTGGAGTGCCAGAGAGTGACAGACGAGAAGAACGTTGCCAGAAGCCGGATGTTGGTGTCAGGTACCCGATCGAATAGAGATCGGTACAAGGAAGCAAGAGCAGCCGAAAAACGAACCCACCGCAGGAAGAAAAAAAGAGTACGAAGAACAAGTGATTAGTGAGGCGCAGGAAAAAATGGAGCAGAACGATATGCGGAGGTTTTATGAGTCTGTCAATGGCGTGCGGAGAAAGACAGCGCCATCTCCCGTCATGTGCAACGACCAACAAGGGAATTTGCTGACAGATAAAACTGAAGTGGCTGCCAGGTGGAAGCAACACTTCGAGACTTTGTTGAATGGAGGAAGTGACGGTGCATCGGTGAACAGAATAAATATTAGCGATGATGGACAAGCTGTAGAGTCACCTACACTAGATGAGGTTAAAAAAGCTGTCAAAGAGCTGAAAACAATAAGGCTGCGGGAAGGACCAGCTCCCGGCTGAACTTCTCAAACATGGCAGTGAGCAGCTTTATGAAGTTCTGCACCATATTATGTCGAAAATATGGGAAGACGAGGAAATGCCTGCTAGCTGGTTGGACGGCCTCATTTGCCCTCTCTTTAAGAAAGGGCACAGACTGGAGTGCGCCAATTACCGAGGAATAACCCTCCTTAATTCGGCGTACAAAATTATGTCCCGTATTCTGTTCAACAGATTGAGACCGCTTGAAGAGTCCTTCGTCGGCGAATACCAAGCAGGTTTTCGTGAGACGGATCAAATGTTTACCCTGAGACAAATCCTTGATAAATTCCGGGAGTACAACTTGCAGACACATCATCTGTTTATTGATTTCAAGGCGGCGTACGATTCAGTGAAACGGAATGAATTATGGCAAATTATGCTTGAACATGGTTTTCCGGCGAAACTGATACGGCTGATTCGTATAACGTTGGACGGATCGAAATCAAGTGTAAGGGTTGCGGATGAAATATCGACGTCATTTGTTACCTTAGATGGATTAAAGCAGGGTGATGCACTCTCGAACCTACTGTTCAATATAGCGCTCGAGGGAGCGATTAGGAGAGCTGTTGTGCAAAGAAGCGGTACCATTATCACAAAATCGCATATGCTCCTGGGATTTGCGGACGATATCGATATTATCGGAATTGATCGCCGTGCCGTGGAAGAGGCTTTTGCGCCTTTTAAGATGGAGACAGCGAGGATTGGACTCACGATCAATACCAGCAAAACGAAGTACATGGTCGCTGGCAATCAACGTGGGTTCATTAGTGGTGGAGGTAGCGAAATAGTGCTGGATGGTGAAAAATTTGAAGTGGTAGAAGAATTTGTGTATCTTGGAACATTAGTGACGTCCGATAATGATGTTACCCGCGAGGTGAAAAGGCGTATTGCAGCTGCAAATAGGGCTTATTACGGACTTCGTAACCAGCTTAAGTCCCGTAGTCTGCAAACGAAAACAAAACTCGCGCTGTATACTACTCTGATTCTTCCGGTGGCTTTATACGGCCATGAGACATGGACGTTAAAGGAGGCTGATCGGAGAGCTCTCGGAGTGTTTGAGCGTAAGATGCTGTGGACAATACTCGGCGGTAAACAGGAGAACAGTATCTGGCGGCGTCGCATGAATCACGAATTGTACCAGGTGTATAAAGGGCTGGATATTATTAAGCTTATACAACACGGCAGACTACGGTGGGCTGGTCACGTTGTTCGTATGCCGGAAGAACGACAAGCGAAGATAATATTTAGTAGAGAACCCGGAAGAGGCCGCAGGCTTCGTGGAAGGCCGCGTACACGATGGCTTTTTGCAGTTGAAGAGGACCTGATGGCGCTCAATGTTCAGGGCGACTGGAAGCGATTGGCCCAGGATCGAGTCCAGTGGAGAAGGATACTCCATTCGGCGTAGGTTCATCGAAGAGCTGTAGCCCATCAAGTATCAAGTAAGTAAGTCGTTAGTTATAGATATAGTTTGTTGTACGGCAGCAAATAAACGAAAAACAAATAAAACAAGTACTTACGTATCAAAGAATTGGCTGGCTACACATGTTTCATCTTCGATCCTGAAAAATTAAAATACAATGAAACATAGCATAAATTGTCATTGCAAGAAAAAGCGAATACTCGCCTCTGCTCTCGTTTTTGGCCATCTCCAAAAACCAAACCCGCAAGAAGCAACTTTCCAAATGCATTCCATTCCAGCAATGTTTCGATCGACAGCAATAGCACTTTCTCAAACAACACATTCGCCAATCCTCCAATGACCGTTGCTTGCTCCAAGAACATCAGAAAATACTCAGTTACGACATCTTTCAGCCATCGACTACATCCGTCATCAAATTCAACACTTCCCGTAAATGGAGTCAAAACGGTGATTACGAATGTTTTCATCAATTTCATAAAGTGATCTGATTTGCGATAGATAAGTATCTCTTTATAACACCTGTCCACCACAGACTTAAGATCGTCGAAATCTTTCTCCTCGTTCAAATTTTTCGCCCCGATCTTGAATGTCTCCGCAACAATTTCCAGAGTGTTGAACAACACATGTACGTCCCCAATGTCAATCAGTTTTGGGTAGTCTTCAATTATCTGAAGTTTGGTCGATAAGTTACCAGTATTGTTCTTCAATTTGAGCAGAAAAATGTCACTCAAAGTATTGAAAACAGATCCATATAAACTTTTGTCTCTATTGTCCGTATGTATTGTTTTTATCAATTCCTCCAATGTGAAGGAAGCTAAGAATTGATCAACCACATCTACTCGATTGAGAAGGGCAACAATATGCACCAACTGCACCGTAATAGCAATGCCTGGAGAATGATAAGACAGTCGATCTATTCGTTTTTGTAAAATGTCTATGAGCTTCTGTTTCTGTTGTTCAACTAATGATGAGAGATGTGTATTTTGTACGAGTTCTTTGTATATATCCAGCGATTTGAGTGCAGTTTCTGAGTTTTGGTTGAAGGTCATAAACAAATCTTCAAGCTTGCAGATCAATTCATTTATGTTGAACAACAAATCTCCGTAGCGTTGAATCCTAAAAACAGCCAAATGTTATATCAAAATCTTTCTAATTAGTATATAATTTACCTTACAGCCA